>NW_027041929.1:600000-857555 GCF_035048745.1 Mucor velutinosus | reverse complement strand
CACCAATTTGTCTCCAGAAAATCAACCATCTTTTGCTGCCGTCGTTGCATCCAATGCAGGTGCAAAGCGTAAGAAGAAGCCTGCTGCTCGTCCTCCTCCATCTGCCACCAAGGCATCCGCTACTCTTGCTCGTCTTTTGCTCCCCAAAGTGATATACCATCTGGTTATCAATTTGTGTACTATGCTACTCCTGTCCGCCGTCGTCTTTCTGAGCTGCGTCGCCTTGTACAAGGCGTAGGATTGAATAACTCTCGTGTGCTGGATATTCAATATCCTGTACAGAATGTGATTTCTTTCCTTGTTCACAACGACTATGTTCTCACCCTCACCAAAGCCATGCATCTCCATGGTCGTGGCTCTTCTCCGTTGATTGACTTTGATCCATGTGATCCAGTCAATCTCAAAAGATCCCAAATTTGCTTCTCTCTCTCGTGATCTGCGTGTCCAAAAGGCCATTGAGGTCGAAAACCTTCGCTGCCTTCGTTCGCTGTCTTTCGTCCGTCGTTCTGTCCGTGTTTCTGTTGCTCGTTCTTTTCTTTTGTATGATCGCATCAACCAAGCCCAGTTTGATGCCATTTTGAAAGAAGAAATGCTTGCTCGTTCCTCCTCCTCTGCTGCTGCTAAACCACCATCCCGATCCTCTGATCAAGAGCGTTTAGCCAAGAAACAACGTTTGAGTTATCTTGGCTACCTCTTGCATCATGATGTTGAAACTGCCTCTCTTGGCCTATGCTGTCTCCCCCACTCTCTCTGCTACCAAGGATCTTGAAATGTCAGAGCCTTCTGATAACTGATTGACACCTTGGTGTTGAAATCGTTTTGCTCTCTCATTCCCACTCTCATTGTTTCTGTTTCTGCTGCCTTTATGGTAGTGTCTGTATTTACTTTGTCCTCCTTCTCTGCTTCTTTCTCGTTTGGTCTTTGTCTCTCTGCTCATTTTGCTATATGCAAATGCCTCGTTTTCTCCTTTTTTTCTTGCTTTTTTTTGTGCCACTGAGGTCTGTGGGTTTATTTTGTCTGTGCTGCTGTCTGAACATCGAGGTATCCTCAATTGCATGTCTCATACACCATAGCTTCTTATTCTCTACCCTTTTATCTCACTTGTTTTACTCCTTTTTCCTGCCTGTACTTCTTTTTTACCAGTTTAATTTTTAGTTTAGGACCTTTTTTCCCTTTTCTGGACACTTGCATGTTGTTCCTGCATGGAGATCAAACTATCAATTTAAGCTTTTTTGCTGTACGTCGCTTCTCAGGACTTGCAACTAATGACCCAAAGATCGCATGCATATAAGTCTATATTTTTTACATTGCTAATTCATTGTAATCAATAAACAACCATAAATTTCGCCTGAGCTACATCCCCCACCTTTCTTTCCGCTAAAGAATTTTTTATATACTTTCATAGCCCGAATTATATCGAAGATTCCTATAACCCATCATCTCTCATCAAGTACTTGCTATATCAATACCAAACGAGCAAAACACTTTTAATAAGATTACACCTGCTGACACCCTTTCGTCCGGTCAAAAAAGGCCAATTTCAACCCTCTCTCCACCTTTCTTTGCTGCTGATATCTCTCAACATTTAAAAGCAAAGAAAATGCAACCTCAAGACCTCTCCAAAGCATCTCATTTCACATCTTCGATCGATGTTGACCCCAACTCGATTGACTTTGGTCTCACTTCCCTCCCACCTGCTTCGGCCACTGATCAAACTGCGTTGTCGACCTTTATGGTTGAGGTCAGACATCGTTTGAGCAGATTAGAATCTGCCCATGCTGAAATTGCGCAGTTGAAAACAGCCCTGGCTGAATCAGAGGCTGCTAGAGACGCCCTTGCGGCTCAATTGCAGCTATCAACGCTCAATCCACCACCAATGTTGCTCTTACCACCATAGACGTTGTATCGTCGAACACTCCAACACACCATCAACAACATCTGCCTCCAAGTCTACCCCCAGCTACTCCCAATCTCAAGTTACAGCACAACCATCTTTTGCTGCCGTCGTTGCATCCAATGCAGGTGCAAGCGTAAGAAGAAGCCTGCTGCTCGTCCTCCTCCATCTGCCACCAAGGCATCCGCTACTCTTGCTCGTCTTTTTGCTCTCTCAAGTTGATATACCATCTGGATATCAATTTGTGTACTATGCTACTCCTGTCCGCCGTCGTCTTTCTGAGCTGCGTCGCCTTGTTCAAGGCGTAGGATTGAATAACTCTCGTGTGCTGGATATTCAATATCCTGTACAGAATGTGATTTCTTTCCTTGTTCACAACGACTATGTTCTCACCCTCACCAAAGCCATGCATCTACATGGTCGTGGCTCTTCTCCGTTGATTGACTTTGATCCATGTGATCCAGTCAATCTCAAAGATCCCAAATTTGCTTCTCTCTCTCGTGATCTGCGTGTCCAAAAGGCCATTGAGGTCGAAAACCTTCGCTGCCTTCGTTCGCTGTCTTTTGTTCCGTCGCTCTGTCCGTGTTTCTGTTGCTCGTTCTTTCTTTTGTATGATCGCATCAACCAAGCCCAATTTGATGCCATTTTGAAAGAAGAAATGCTTGCTCGTTCCTCCTCCTCTGCTGCTGCTAAACCACCATCCCGATCCTCTGATCAAGAGCGTTTAGCCAAGAAACAACGTTTGAGTTATCTTGGCTACCTCTTGCATCATGATGCTGAAACTGCCTCTCTCTTGGCTTATGCTGTCTCCCCAACTCTCTCTGCTACCAAGGATCTTGAAATGTCAGAGTCTTCTGATAACTGATTGACACCTTGTTGTTAAAATCGTTTTGCTCTCTCATTCCCACTCTCATTGTTTCTATTTCTGCTGCCTTTGTGGTAGTGTCTGCATTCACTTTGTCCTCCTTCTCTGCTTCTTTCTCGTTTGGTCCTTGTCTCTCTACTCATTTTGTTATATGCAAATGCCTCGTTTTCTCCTTTTTTTTCTTGCTTTTTTTTGTGCCACTGAGGTCTGTGGGTTTATTTTGTCTGTGCTGCTGTCTGAACATCGAGGTATCCTCAATTGCATGTCTCATACACCATAGCTTCTTATTCTCTACCCTTTTATCTCACTTGTTTTACTCCTTTTTCCTGCCTGTACTTCTTTTTTTACCAGTTTAGTTTTTAGTTTAGGACCTTTTTTCCCTTTTCTGGACACTTGCATGTTGTTCCTGCATGGAGATCAAACTATCAATTTAAGCTTTTTTGCTGTACGTCGCTTCTCAGGACTTGCAACTAATGATCCAAAGATCGCATGCATATAAGTCTATATTTTTTACATTGCTAATTCATTGTAATCAATAAACAACCATAAATTTTCGCCTGAGCTACATCCCCATGGATGCTTGAATGGCTCACTTGGTTAGAGCTTCATGCGGAAGCAGTGAGTATGCCGAGAGGTCGTGGGTTCGAATCCCACCTTCGCATCCATATTTTCCGCCTTTCTAACCTGGCATGTTACTCGGTATTTGTGCTTGCACGTTTATGTGTGCTGCGGTGCGTCTGGCCGGTTTCTACCTTGAGTCCTGTTCGTCTCCCCCGTCTTGCGGCGCGGCCATTGCTATTCCTCCCTCTGTTTCTCCTCCTCTCTGGTGGGTTTTGATGCCGTTTACTTTACTGGTCCCCTCCCTTTTAGCAGCTCCCCTCAACCTTTAATTTAAACATGCTTTTTCCCGCCGAATCACTGTTAGTCTTGCAACATATGATCATACCGATTCCGCAGTTGACTACATTTGTAAATAAATAAAAAACCAATATTAAACTGAGCTACATCCCCACCTTTCTTTCGCTTTTGAAATTTTATATTACGTTCCGCCAAAAATTCAGGTACCACGTGATTAGAAAATTCCAATAAGTGTATCCAAGCAGTAGTAAACAAAGCAGTAATCACCAAACGAGCATACATTAAGTGCCTAGTACTTGAAGTATAACCTGTGAAAACCCCAGCTCGATCGAACAGATATTCATCTTTTTTGAAAAACCCACAAAAAACATCATATTTTTCTTTCGACATCTCAACACCTTTGTATCGATCAACAATGACAATGGACACCGATACACCAGCTACTCTCATGTCGCAGATGGATCTGCAGAGACTAGTATTGACCATGCAACAAGACATCTCTGCCCACAACAGTGCTTTGCAAGAGCTAAATGCCTTGAAAACCACTATTTTGAATCTCCAAAAACAAAATGAATCCCTGACCCAAGAGAATGAGCGTCTGCGTCAGCAACTCAACTCTCAACAAGGTTCCACAACCACTCAAGCGCAACCCAAATCAGGTATTCAACAGCAACCCAAACCCCATTCTTCAGCTACACAGTCCACCCAACAAGCACCCAATGCCACCAAAAAGACTCCCAACAACTCTTGGACCGAAGTAATCAAACGTTCCAAAAAGGTTCGCAACCCTGCCGATGTAACTGACAAACATCGCCAAGCTATTACTCGTGGTTTTAACTTGGCTCCTGAAGGGCCAAAAGGCTACACAACGGTGTACTTTAACCGCTCTCGCCGCTTCACTCGCACTGAAGTCCGCAACAACTTGCATCTGATCAAAGCTGATGCTTCTCGTATCATTGATGTAACGTTCCCTGCTAGAAACATCATTGGCGTCCTAGTCCATTTGCAATACAAGGACAACCTCGTCTCCATTCTCACCAAGAACAACATCAATGTTGTGGAAGGCTTTGATCCTACTGATCCCAAACACCTCGCTGACCCCAAGTTTAAAGAGATGTCCCTCTCTAAGCGTGAGGATGCTGCCTTTGACCTGCAAATCAATCGTTGTGCCAAGTCTCTTGTCTACCTTGCCAATCGTCGTTCTCGTCTTTTTGCTTCTGTTGCTAATCACTTTTTGGAAAATGGTTGGACCACCACTGAATACATTGATTCTGTCGCCCCTGTCAATAACATCTTTGGCTCTTCTGGTTTCAAGAAAAGCTCTGGCTCATCTGATGTTGACATGTCTGATTCCGACGAAGAAGAGTATTAATGATTGAGAGTCCTCTCAGTCATTATACATCCTCCTCGCTCCCTGACCATCCTCTCTCTGCTTCTAATCCGTCCTCATCAATACCAACTATACTCAATAACACTATACCTACTACTCCTCCTCCTCCTACAGCTTTGGCTCCAGTCATTAATAGCGCTTCTCAACTCACTCCACTCACCATTGGCCTCTGGAACGCTCGCGGTCTCAGAGATACCACCATTGATGATGTTCTCCGTTATTGCCTATCCTTCTCTGTGCTGTTCATTACCGAAACATGGCTGAACCGCCATCCCATCCGACTACCCACCAATTGGCAGCAATTCCACTTACCTGGCGTCACTGTCGCAGGCGGTGGTCGTGGCTCTCGTGGCATTACATGCTTGATCAACCCTTCCTGTCCCCTCACAGCATTTCAGACGCCTTTGCCCTCTGCTCTTCAAGAGTTTGCTTTGGGTATTCAACTTGGTCGTGAACTTCGGCTCATTTGTCTGTATATACCACCTGAGCAAGCGGATCTCTATACTGAAAATGTCTCTTCCATCCTGAATGCGATCCCGTTGGATCATGACACAATCATCTGTGGCGATCTGAATGCCCGCATGGGTAGCTTTGTTGGTGACTCCTCTACAAATAACCGTGGTCGTCTACTTCAAGAGTACTGTGCCGATAATCAATTAAACGTTTTGAACTGTCAATTAGCCCACTCTACACCTACCTTTGAGGACCGTCGTAGTGGGCGGAATGTAAGTAGCATTGTCGATTACTACATCTCAAATGTAGAATCACTTTCCTTTGCCTCTCTGGATACCTCATCTCCACCTTCTTCCTCCTCAATTAGTATTTACTCTGACTTGTCTTTGGGATCTGATCATAAACTGATGTCTCTGACGTTTGATTACCACTCAAACGAACCTGCTCTTGCTATGCCTGCTACGCCATCACCATCACCTCGTCTCCTATGGAAGCTCTCACGTCTACAAGAAACGGATGTACGCAATTTGTATGCACAACGCTTTACAGCCCTCTCTCAACCGTTGCTACAACAGCTGATCTCGCTTGTGCGCTCACCACCTGATACACAACCTCCAATCGATACCCTCAACAGTGATCTCACCAATTGTATATATCAGGCACTGGATGAATCCGTTACTCGGCAATCCCAGCGACCCAACTTTTGGAAGAAATTCTGGACCCTCGATCTTCAACGGCTCTGTGATCATCGTGAAGCTCTCTATCGTAAATATCGTCGTTGTCCCGCTTCATTGGACAAGGCATATTGGTGGAATCAACATGTGGAAGCACATCAAAAGTTTAAACAAGCCCTTCGTAGAGCTAAACAGGTTTCGTGGCACGCATTCTGTGAATCTTTATTCAAGCAAGACTTTTCAAAGGCTATGTCAAAAATCAAGTTGATCAAATCCAGGCGACAAAGACAATCAGGGTATCTACATGTGGACGGTGCTCAAGCTGGTGCTAATGCTATGCGTGATCACCTTGCTACCATTTATGCTGGATCCAATCTCCCAACAAATCGACCTCCATGCCCTTTTGCTACACATGGTAGACATCTGCCATATGGTGTTCCTCCTCCTCAGTCAGCCTCCCATCTTGGTGGTACTCGTCTGGCAAATGGTGACATCAGTACATTGAATCCGCATGCTTCTCCTTTCATCCCATCATACCTCTCACATAGAACTCTACCACATGATGACTCTGACCCAACAGGTCGTGTTGTCTCAGCATCGGTCCACAACGAAGCTTTTGACGAGATTATTAGTATTGACCATATCATTCAGCAGATCAAGTCGTTGCCATACCGTAAAGCACCTGGCCGTGATTCAATTCGTGGTGAAATGCTGAAACCCATTCAGAAACCACTTGCCACTGTTCTGTCATACCTCTTTGCTCTGACCTATCAATGGTCTTACACACCAGCGGATTGGCGTCATGGTAATGTTTGTAGCATCTACAAGAAGGGACCTGTCACGGAGGCATCAAGCTTTCGGCCCATCTCATTGACTAGTACACTGAGAAAACTCTTTGAAATGTGCCTTGCTCCCCTTGTCCTCACCATTTCACCACCATTAGATGTAGCCCAGAATGGTTTCCGATCCGCAAGAAGTGCACTTGATGGTGCTCTTAGTCTCCAAGACTTAATGAAAGACTACCAGAACCAACACTACCACTGGCCAACTGTGTGCTTCCTTGATATCAAGAGTGCCTATGATGTTGTTGATCGCCGTGTGATCTGGAATTCGCTGCTCTCTGCCAATGCTCCAATGCCACTTGTCTCATTGCTCTCCAATTTGTTTGACGATGTTTCTATTTCAGTGCTGAATCAGCAATGCGTGTCCCAAGAACTCTCACTGCATACTGGATTGCTTCAAGGCTCCACCCTTAGTCCCCACTTATTCAGTATCTTTATCAACTCACTGCCAGCTTTGTTGCGTCAAGCTGCATCGTCCTCCACCACTCGTGTCATGTCAACATCACCATCATGTGCTCCCTCTCCTCTTTGGTCCGTCATAACACCCACTCATGCTACTAATATTGCTATTAATGCTTTATTGTATGCTGATGATGTTGCTATTCTAGGTTCTGCTCGTGAAGTAAAACAGATGCTGACACTAGCTGAATCACATTCCCTTGCACTTGGGTATCGCTGGGCTCCTGCCAAATGTGCTATCATCAATCCACCGTCCTCCACCTCATCTACCTTTGTTGACCTGACCTTGTATGGAGAATCTCTTCCTGTTGTCGATGAATTTGTGTATCTCGGTATTCCATTTGACCGCAAGGGCATCTGCACAGCATCTATTGTCAAGAAATGTCAGCGTGGTACCATGGCTTCGATGGCTCAGCTTAACTCCATTGGATGCAATCGTTCTGGCTTCCCTCTGCTCTTCTCCACCAAGTTGTATGCTTCATTCATCAGACCTAAACTGGAATATGGTATTGGCATTGCCAATATGCGTGTTGCTGACTTCAAGGCTCTTGAAAAGGTCCAAGATACATGCCTCCGCATGATATTTGGTGGCCATCGTGCTGCTTCCACCATGGTGGTTCGACACATGACAAATCTGCCTCTGATGCGACAACGTGCTGCTATACTGGTGACTCAATTCTGCTTGCGTTCACAATTCCTCCCAGAAGATGGCCTGCTGATACTGCTCTCTGATTCTCTACCTGGTTCATCTTTGAAAAGATTAAAAAAGCAACACATGGCTGCCCGCGCGCTTGACGAAGTACCTTTTGCAAATCAACGTCACATGAAACAATGGTTCCTTGCTGAACGCCAACATTGGCACGCTGAGTTCCTGACAAAAACAGACATGGTGCTGATCCGTGCTTGCCGACCCACTATTGGCATTGATCCTGTTATGTATGTACCTGCCAGTCGTCCTTGTCGTAGTCGTCTTATTCGTTATAGAATGGGATGGCTTCCGGGTAAGCCACGACCTTGTGCATGCAATGAAGATCATACATCCCGTCGCCATCTACATGAATGCCCCACTTTGCCACCTACTTTGCTTCTGTCTCTTCCTGTTCCGCCTGCTGACTTCACCGGCACCATCATTGACCATGCTTTGAACTTGATTCCATCCTCCTCATCTCCTTCCAATTGTCCACCCTGGTGGTCTGATCTCTGTACCTTGCTGTGGCATTTTGACCAGCTCTGTAATCCCGATGGCGATTACACAACGGATCCAGTTCCAGGACAAGTGTGGGCTTCCCCGGCCTAACATGCGTCTACTGACATCCTGCTCTGTGGTGAACCGATTGTGATCTGCTTCCTCTGTTTGCCCCTCCACTGCTACACTCTTTTACGCACGATGCGAGGGAATTCATGTTGTCTTTGATCTTTCTTATTAGCCATGTGCCTCCCACCCACCACCCAGACAATTCAAATATTGCATAGCGTTCCTGAAATATTTGTCGCTCCCTGAATCCCAGAACCTTGGTTCTGACACTTACTCACATTCGCCTCCCAAGTGCTAGCAATAATGATCAAAAGATCGAATGCATTTAGCCTTTACTTTATTAATTTCTTCTTGCTTTTAATAAACACATACATTTTCGCCTGAGCTACATCCCCATCTCTTTCCGTTTTTCATCACTTTTTGCCACCTTCCCCCGGTAAAAAGTATTTCCTCACTATAAAAGCGGTTTATCTCGACAACTAGTTCACCAAACAATACCAAATTACAGCAGTAGACTTGCGTTTATCCATAGTTTATTGTATATTAATTTCAGTCTTGTTGAACAACTTGCCAGTTTCTTTGAATCTTAGTAATTTTTCACAAAATGACTACGCCAATCTCTCAAAGCCTACAAGGTTTTGACATCAGTCAGTTGCCCATGTTACTTGAGCACATTCAGCAGCAACTTGCCTCAGTTCAGGAGAAAGTACATGAACATGACCACCTCTTGGAGCGTATGAACAAGTTAGAAGAGGAAAACCAAGCCCTAAAAAAAAATCTTTTGGCCAAGGACCTGGTAATTCAAGAATTACAGGGCCAACTATCACGTGGAACTACTCAAGCCCCTACACCTGAGGTAGATCAGGAACGTCCGTTCATCTCTCAGGTCGTACAGTCCCAAGATCCTGCTACTACTGCTAGTACCACTACTGCTACCGATACTGCCACTAAAGGTAGTTATCTCTCTGCTGCTCGCTCTGGAGCTAAACGCCCTGATCCTGTTCGTACAGCCAAACGCCGTCTTGCTGCTGGCCGTCTCTTCCAATCTGCTGCTGTTAAGGGCCAACAGGGATACCAATATGTCTACCTTGGTAGATCTGGTAAGATCCAGCGCTCTGAGGTTCGTGCTACCCTCCGTAAGGTTGGTGTTGATACTGGTCGTGTTCTCGACATTTGTTTCCCTGCTTCTGGTGTTATTGGAGTTCTGGTCCATATCCAATATGTCGACACTTTTCTTGCTTACATGCACAAGTGCGAAGCTGAGCTCATCGAGAATTTTGAGCCTCTGGATCCCAAGCACATTGCTGATCCTCAATATGCAAACCTTGCTATTGCGGATCGAGAACAACTGATCTACGAGTTTACAAACACTCGTGCTCTGCAAACTCTTTCCTTCCTTCGTCCTCTCAATGTCAGTGGTGTTGGAAAATACTTTGTCTCTGCTGGATGGATTTCCCAAGAGGAACTTGATACAGCTGTTTCCGAAGCCATGGGCCGCCTTGCTGAAAAAGAACCCAAGAAGGCTCAATTCTTGCTCAAGCGTAGAAAAGCTTCTGACAGCAATGACTCTGCTATGGAACTCTAATGAGCTCTATAATACATCAGAGTCATATCAACAACAACCCCGTCCACTCCTTTCCTGTCTCTCTTTCCCTTTGGAATGCCAATGGTCTCCGTCAATCAGTTGTGCACGATGTCCTCTCACATGTATTGGATACGCATGTTCTCCTTGTCACTGAAACTTGGCTTCTATCTGGTTCTTTCCCTTCCGACTGGTCTCAATTCCATCTATATGGCACAAAAGTACCTGGCGCTTTTGGCCGTGGTTCTGGTGGTGTTACAGCCTTTGTCTCTCCTTCCTGTCCTTTCTCTGTCTCTCAACTCCCGTCTTACAATCCTCACACTCTGTCCCTTAAGGTTGGCACCCTTACGGTTCATTGTGTGTATCTGCCTCCACCCTTATCCTCGGATAAGGTGCTCTCGCTCCTTCGCTCGTTACCTATAACTAGTGATACAATCCTTTGTGGTGATTTCAATGCTCGCTTTGGATCTCTACTAGGTGATACTACTGCTAATCCCCGTGGTAACTCTCTACTACCATGGATTGAGGAGGCTTCGTTGTCGATCCTCAATGAGTCTCTAGCTTATGGTACACCCACCTTTACAACATTTCGGCGACAACAAGAGGTACACAGCATCATTGATCTGTTCCTTACCAACATTGGCGAGACGGCTATGTTGAATTCTCAACTGGTGGTTGACTCTGATCTGTCCCTTGGTTCTGATCATCGGCTGATGATACTTACTTTCGAGTATGTGCCCCCTCCCGATGATACTCTTGGTTCTGGTAACTCTGGTGGTTTGGCCCCTAGACGGCAATGGAAGCTCTCGAAATTGAGGAAAAAGCGGCCTTTGGGCTTGCTTCGTGAATCCTTTCGATCTTCTGTTGCTCCTTTGGTTGATTCTCTCTCTGGTTTGGTCTCTGCTCCTGATGGAGTTCGTCCTGATATTGATGCACTCAATGATTCTCTGAATTGTTGTTTGTATGAATCTCTTGACGGGTCAATTGGTGTGAAATCTGGTCGCCCTGGTCACTGGAAAAAGTACTGGACACAAGAAATTGAAGATGCAGCTCGTGAAAGAGATGCCTCATATAGTCGATGGCGATGGGCAAGTGGCTTTGCCAAAGTTGAAACATGGGGTATATATCAAACTGCTCTTAGACGTTTTCGCTCTCTGATACAGGCTGCCAAAAGAAAGTCGTGGAACACATTCTGCTCTAATCTGGAAAAGGATTTCTCTAAAGCTACTGCTGCTATCAAACGCATAAAGCGAAACAAAGAATCCTCTGCTACTTATAGCCATCCAGATGGTCCAGCTGCTTCAGTAACAGCAATGGCATCACATCTTGCATCTGTATACAATGGTACACTCCTTAACTCTGCTTCTCGTCCTGTTGCTCCTGAACCGAATGTATCGGATCTACCCTACAATGATCCCTCTGTTACAAATCTGTTTGATGCTGATACTATTGTCTCTCTGATTAAGCGATTGCCAAATGGAAAAGCTCCTGGTCCTGATCATCTGAAAGCTGAAATGCTGAAGGCTCTAGCATCTGACATTGCACCCGTATTGTCTCTGCTATTTACGCTTTGCTCTCAATGGTCGTACACTCCTGTATTGTGGCGTCATGCTCAGGTCTTTCCCATTTACAAGAAAGGTGATGTATCTGATCCTGCAAACTTTCGTCCAATTTCGCTCACTTCGGTGATGCGTAAATTGTTTGAATTTTCATTGATGCCTGCTCTTGATGAACATTCGCCTGCACTTGATGTTGCTCAAGGTGGTTTTCGTCCACAACGTAGTCCTCTGGATCAAGCCCTCTGTTTACATGACTTGATGCATGACTACTTCCTCACTCATCACCACTATCCTGTTGTAGCCTTTCTGGACATCAAATCTGCATACGATACAGTGGATCGCAACGTTATTTGGGATGCTCTTGCTCATTCTTCACTACCTCGTCCAATCCTTAGTTTATTGATCAATATGTTCGATGATGTACTAGTCTCTGTACTGATTGCAAACCACAACTCTGACCCTTTTTCGCCTGCTACTGGTGTACTCCAAGGTTCAGTGCTCAGTCCGCACTTGTACTCTCTGTACATCAACTCTCTGCCTGCTGTTCTTCGTGCTGCTGTCAACCGTGGTACTATGGTATCTCCACCCGGAATGCATCCTGTTCATATCAATAGTTTACTCTTTGCTGATGATGTGGCCATATTTGGCTCTCGTACTGATGTGCAAACCATGTTGGATGTCGCTTCAGATCACTCGTTCTCTCTTGGCTACAGATGGAAACCATCAAAATGCGCTGTACTTTGTGCTCCTACTGCCTCTACTCGTCATCCATTGTCTCTATACGGTGAACCTCTTCCTGTGGTAGAGGAATTCACGTATCTTGGTATGCCGTTTAGATATAAAGGTCTGTATGCCCCTGGGATTCTCAATCTGCGTGCTTCTGGTGCTATCAAGACAATAGCATTATTGAATTCGGTTGGTGTCAATCGAAATGGTTTTTCTCTGTTGCTTTGTGCTCGTTTGTATAAAAGCTTTATTCGACCCAAGCTGGAATACGGCTTAGCTATATCTCATCTCTCTTTCCGTGACTTCAAGGCTCTTGATGCTCTGCAAAATCGATTGGTTGGTATGTTTGTTGGTAGTACGTGGTACAATGTTGCCAAACATTTGACCTGTATTCCCAGCATGAAGCATCGATATAATGTCCTGGCAACACGTTATGCTCTTCGTGCTGATACTCTCCCTGATGATTGCTTGTTGGTTCTGCTTCGTCGTGGATTACTGTACACTCGTCTAGACAGATTTATTTGTCAAAACCCGTTGTATCTGACACTACCTGATCCGCCGCCATTCACCACTGCTGGTCTTACTGAAGTCTTTGATTCGTATTGGCAAGATCAAGTAGATCATCAACTTGCTGCTGCTGCTGTTTCTGGTACCCAGACCCTCCTCCGTGCTTGTCGTCGTTCTGTATCTCGTCCAGATCCCATTTTGTACCTACCAATTGGTCGATCTGCTCGAAGTCGCCTTGTTCGCTGGCGTCTTGGACGTTTCACAAACATGCGTGAAGAGTGTCCGTGCGTGATGGGTGATTTTATATCTCGAAATCACTTTCTGACATGCCGTGCTCTGGATCGAACACTTCTCGATGCTCTGCCTGTGGCTCCTCCTGGTATTCATCGTATAGACTATGCCCTTAATTGCTTACCTGTGAAAGCCTCTGATGGTCCTCCATCTTATTGGTCTGCTTTGCTTGCTCTGCTTCATGCCATTGATTGTTTAGTGCATCCGCTGGCTGTCATCCCTGCTGATCTTGATTCAGGGTTGTTATGGTTCTCTGCTAGATAGTCTCTTCATTGATGAACGTTTGTTGTTTTGTTTTCTCGGTGCGATGCCACGGTGGTAAGTAATTATCAAAGTTCCCATCCGTTGGTCATTCCTCCAGATCAAATCAACAATACCAGTATTCATGCCGTTCCTTTGCCACTACCACACTTTCCTTTTTCCCTTTTTCTTAGTTAGTGTCCCCTTAAGGGTTTTTTGTACCTGCTACTCTTTTGTTTCTAGAATTCTAGGCTAATGCTCCCATCGAGTGCCCATTGAATTCATGTATATAATAAAAATCAACGTTAAACTGAGCTACATCCCCGATCCATGTTAAACTGGACCAAAATAATAAACATATCTAATGTACAAAATTTTGTACCCTACGCGCACCCATTTCCCTTTTTTGGTATATTCTTTGCCTTTTTTAGTAACCAGTCGAATGTGATTATATAAAAATTGAGCTTTCGTGAGCGACACATGATAATGTTAGAGCATTGTTTCATTATGAGCTTACCGATTCAAACAACAGTTTCATGTAACCTACATCATGAACGTGTTTCTGAAACAGTCTATCAAGCTGCTATATTTAAGCTTGTTATTTAGTTACAAGTTATTGCCATTTTTAAACAGAAACGCTTTCTTTTTTACAAGATGACCACATCATCGAATCAAATGATTATGATAATCATGAAAATGATGATAGCGATATCAACTGCTTTCACATTATTGTAGCTAATCTCCATGGTTCTCCAGCAGCCTGTGTTAGAGATGTCTTCACATCGATTGGCATCAAACTGAGTAAAAAGATATACGATTGCTAGCGATCAATTTGACATGTTCCGTGAAGGAAGTAGCACTGTGGTCGTGACCGTTACACGAAATGAAGAGAAAAAAAGTGTATTTATGAGCAACATTCAAACAGATACACTTGGTCTTTTCTCATTTGTATTAAACAACACAGATATCAATATGCCTAACTGGACCAAAATCCTAAATCACCCTTTATTCAATATGGGGTTCTTCTTGTTTGTCCGTCAAGTCACCAAGAACATGGATCTCGATAACTCGAGTTACATTGGGGCCATTCGTGGCCTTTATTTAGGCTCTCAGCTTTTAGTTATCGTGCTATCATTCTATCTCATGTCTGTCATCCGTAAAAAAAATGGTAATTAGGGCTACTGCATCAGTTTCTACCATGGCATCTCATTGACCCTGTAATATGTTGCATAGATACAACTCCCTTACGTTACGTTGAACCAGGAGCTCAAAACTGGGATGGTTCCGAGACAGCTGACACATTGATCAATACCACGAATATGGGTAAATATCTGACACCAATACAGTACTACGAACCACAGACTGATTGACTCGTAAGATTATGACATTGCTGATGTCAAGAAGCAATTAAAGCAAGGTTTTACAAGTATTGCCATCGTCGCATTCCTTCATCTCAAATTTGGCTACGTTCAGCCTCTGCTTATCCAAAGCATCATGGGGTTCAAGACGTTTTTTATGACCAAGGAAGCTAGAATTCATCTCTTTAATGGAAAAACTTCCAGTGGTGAACTTCGTCGTCCTTTCCGTATCGAGGGCCCATTCAATATGGTCAGTGAGAAACGTCAACCTAGAACTGATAAGGGTTCAATCAAGAAGGCAGAGAAAGCTCTTAAAGCTCAATAGATATCTGCATCCATACTTCAAATACACACTTCTTTATTGTACTATTTTGCAGCCTTCTTTTTACGATTAAATGTGTTTCCTTCGTCCATACGCTTTCTCGACCTTTTTCCACTCATGTCATCTGCCAACATATAAATTGTCAGGCACCTCGCTACCACAACTCTCTAAAATGGCCTTACCTCGAAGTTGCGAATTAGGTGAATCAATCGCCCCAGTTGCATTCATCTTGTCACTTTCTGGTGTATCGATGATGTGTCGTGCCTGAGTCACTTTGATGGATGCTGTTTCGATAGCTCTATCCATCCAATGTCTAAATACTTGTGTCTCTTGAGCCCTCAGGTTGCTTTTAGCTGTATTCGATGTGCTCGCTGTGTTGGTGCTAGCACTCTTGGCTGTAAGTGGTGATTTCTCTGATGAAGAGGCTGGTTTTTTGTTTGTATCTGCAGATGTCTTCCAACTGTAACCCTTTGCCGGATGAAAGTCCATCATGCTCTGTGTCTCCTTGAATGCGCTGTTGACATGGAATAGACTTGTCAACTAATTGATAGGCGTGAATAACAGGCATACGATGAAAGGAGTCGACCATCTATTACCAATCGATTCGCAATCACCGAGTAAATGGTGGGCGATTGATAGACATTAGCTCCCATAATGTAATACGTTGCAATTGGATTCACATCATCAGGAGCAGGCCCACGTCTGTATCTTTTTTGAATGATCCATACCGGAGGTTGGTCATGGACCACTGCAAACTCGATGCCTGTCATTTTACTATCAAAGAGATGATAATCAATATTGCAGGCCTATGCAAATGCTGGAATTTTGTATGTACCGAAGTGCTTCAACCGTAGCTTCATACGGTTGTCTGAGATCGTTGTATTGCGTTTGCATGGACAATACTTGGTTGTTGCAGTGTCTGTCCCAAAATGGAGACAGAGCAAAGTAATCTAGCACCATTTGTTGATTTTGGAAACCTCCCACTTTCTTGTTTGAATTATTAGAAGGACATTCTATCAGCCCGATCGTATTTCCAATACCTCTAGCCAGTTTGTGTCTCTCCATTCCACACTGGTCAAGTCCTCAGTCGCTGTTACTCGTTGCATATTGGTATATTTTGTTTTGAAAGAGTGTAAAGAGTCGTAGATGTAATTGCCATTCAAGAATACGCGATGTTATTTACCTGAATTTCAAGTGACGTGCGAAATCACTTTATGGAGCGTTACAGCCAGCATTTGGCGCAAAGGTGTGCGATTCAATGCAGTTTCGAAGTTTGCACAAGGAAGCAAACTTTTGATATTGATCAAAGTGTATGTCCATTCAAGGAACATGGGAAATTCATGCCTAAAAGATCCGTCTGCACATTCAAATCATTCGAGGATGAACAATGATGTCAAGACTCTGATGTACGTTTCCCCACATTTACGCTGTTGCAAGCAGACTGCTGAGGCTTTCAATTGCGCAGATATTCAGTAGATGCCATTTTTATTCTACGTAATTTGATATCTCTATGAGATGGCCATCCAAATCATAAAGATCAACCGACAGCAATTGGCCCTGAGCGCCTGTTCTCTTGACCGGCGCTTCTACTGCTAGTTCGCAGGAGTGTTGTTTCCAATGCTGCAAGAAAGCTTCCACTGGTTGCTTACTGATAAGACAAAAGTCGGCTGTCCCTTCCAAAGCAGGTTTCTTGCAAACAGGGAATACCTCAATGTTTTTTTTTTGGTGCAAGTTGATCTTTTGCTGGCCGAATAACAAGTGCGATGCGGTCTTGAGTTGGAGCAGATAGTGTTTTTGAATCGTTGAATAGCCATCCCTCTGTCATCCGCAAGAAATGAGATTCGATTGCCCAACAGGCTTAGCGAGAGATTTACTTAGAACATGGTATGATACCACGCAGCAGACTTTTCGATGTCACTGACTGCCACTACGATGTGATCAATGGACGCAATTGTTGGTTTAAACATATTTACTAGTGAAGGTAGAAAAGAAAAAGCGAATGAACTCTATGTATATATTTTAAATGGCAGAACCTAGTTTGGCTCTCATTCTAAGCTTGTAGGATTGATAAAACACGAGAGCCAAATAGGCAGCAACGTAGTCCTTGATCATGTACATGATACCTTGGTTAAAAAACCCCTTGATGAGCTGAGCTTGCATTCCCTTATAGAGACCAAGCACACCATCCTTCTGAATAACATGTTTCAATGTTTCAAGCATGCCCTTTTGCTTTCCGTCCTTGTTTCCAATCATTTTTGTGCGCAAAAAGATGAATGGATATGTGATCATGGTAGCAACACTCTTTGACAAGGCAGAGAATAGAAAGACCTCAAGGCCTGTCAAACTTGATTTCTTTTGTGCACGCATATAAAGAGCCTTCACCTTCTCAAACACAAAGTAGGTAATCGATGGATTTGACACCAGCACAATGGAGGCACGATAGCCTGCTCACTCTTGGTTATTTTCTCATGTATACGATATCATATGCGATAGAGACGTTTACCTGTCCAAAAACCTGTTACTCCCTTCTCCTTTAAGATCTCCAGCGCCGTTTTCTTGAATCCCTTTTCGTTGTGTCCAGCAGTTTGAAGACGGGTTGTGACATTGGATACAGGCGTAGTGAAGAATCTTGAGATCAAGGCAGCTTCAGCGCCCAGAAACAGCTCTTGAGCGACATTCAATTGAGCCGATGATTTACCCATATTTGTGTTCATCTTTTCTTGGATATTTCTCAGTGCAGTGTAGCAGTAAAAGTAGATGAAGCTGGATAACACAGTTGCTAACGTATCAGAGTCCAATCCAGCGTACAAGCCTTTCAATCCTCCCTCCTTCAAGTAAATGTCCTTGATGGTTTCTAAAATGCCCTGCTTTTTATCATCATCTCCCTTTAATTGAAGTCGAGTCGTGGATCTATACCGTACTAGCACTATTAGGCTTCGAATGCATGAGAATCACAAACACACACACCGCCCCACTTACATGTCTAATGGATAGATGAACAGGTTGGCAATAGTGGATCCGACAGCGCCTGAAATAGCATGTCCTAATGGCGGTAGCTTGTAGTCCTCGAAAGGCAAGATATCAATTTCTTTTTGCGCCATGATAGTTTGATGAAAAAGGAGAAAGAAGAGGGAAAATTTTTCATTTGGATGAAGAAAGCATATTATATAATAAATAATCACATGCTGAGTGTTGAGGAATATGAGAACAAAGCATGGTGTAACCAGAAGAGAAACTGAAATCACTACTTCATCATGCAATCATAAAGCATAAATTCGCCATCATTTTGGTGTAGGAGCAAATTGTCAAACCGGAACATGTGTCCTCGTAGTTATCCAATGTCTGTTATGCCATGCAATCTCGTATGGAGTGTATACATGCTTGTCTCTTGAGCATCTGCTGCTTTCGACATTGGACATTATCCACAGCTGGATCCATGATGAATTGAAGCATCCAGCAGCTTCAACAGACCCAATGCCAACATCCAGCCCTTTTTCAGAGCCGTTTCTACTTGATTCCTGCCAGCCGCACTCACCAACATCCTACACACATTTGCCCTGAAACCTGCCATTTGCGACTGAGATGTCCATTATTTCCCTTTCACACTGAGATGACGTGTGTAATACCGGACTCTGCAGCTTAATTCAACTTGACTTTCAGCTACGCGTCACTGAGGTTAACGTAAGTCCTCCTTTGCTTGCCATAAGCTAACACTTTCTTTTCTTCTTGCTTTTCATTAAAAAGAACATATATACAAAACAAATATGGAAAGACTCCAACGTTTATTCGGATCTGCCGCAGCTGGTTTAGGACAGGTTTGTATCCCCACACTGGCAACAAAACCAAGACGACATACGTGGTTGTACTCACCCTTCTTTCGCCATCGTGTTCAATAGGGAATGCAACCCGGCATGGATACTCCTACTGTAGATAATGCTGAAATGGTTTACATTTCGTCTCTTGCTCTCTTAAAGGTATGCTTACCATCTTCATGCCCTGACGCACTTTTTGAACTCACCTTGTTTCTTTGTATAGATGTTGAAGCACGGTACATTGATGTTGATACGTAGCATGACGAGGACAGCATTTTGCTCATACTTTATTCTGTAGGCCGTGCTGGTGTTCCAATGGAAGTGATGGGTTTGATGTTGGGTGAATTTGTTGATGATTATACCGTTCGTGTTATCGATGTGTTTGCCATGCCTCAAAGTGGTACTGGCGTATCAGTTGAAGCTGTTGATCCTGTCTTTCAAACCAAGATGTTGGACATGTTGAAGCAAACTGGAAGGTAAGATAGATGCGATTTATTCTGTGTATATATCATGGATACTCATGATAAAATAGACCTGAAATGGTTGTTGGCTGGTACCATTCCCATCCTGGTTTTGGCTGTTGGTTATCCAGTGTCGATATCAACACACAACAAAGTTTCGAGCAATTGAATCCTCGTGCTGTCGCTGTCGTCGTTGACCCCATTCAATCCGTCAAGGGCAAGGTTGTCATTGACGCCTTCCGTCTCATCAACCCACAAACCGTCATGCTTGGACAAGAACCTCGTCAAACCACCTCCAACATTGGCCACCTAAATAAGCCCTCTATTCAAGCCCTGATTCACGGCTTAAACAGACACTACTACTCAATTGCCATCAACTACCGCAAAAACGAATTAGAGGAAAAGATGCTGCTCAACTTACACAAGAAGGATTGGACAGACGGTTTAACACTGGAGAACTTTACTGAGCACACTGAAGTCAATGAAAAGAGTGTTTCCAACATGTTGACATTAGCAGAATCATACAACAAATCCGTTCAAGAAGAATTGACAATGACACCTGAGCAACTCAAGACAAGGCACGTAGGCAAACAAGATCCTAAGCGTCACTTGGAAGATAAGGTCGAATCTGTTATGGGCAACAATATCGTTATGGCTTTAGGTACTATGATTGATAGTGTCAGTTTTTAAATAAATGTATAATGGATGAGCAGTGCGACATATCAACTGGATGTGGTGGATGACTATTGATACATGTGTGGTATGTAAATCATGTACCAAATGATAGCTAGTAGTGCCAGTATGCAAATACAGCATTGACAGCTGCATTTGAAAAAAGCCAAGCAATATGTGATTTATAGCAGTGTTGGTTTAAATTAAAAAAGAGATAAATGTTTATTGGTGTATTGATATCACAAGGAAAATATTTATAACAGAGAGGGGGATATGATGAGTATATTACTGTTTTGTTGGTGTGGTGAAAATATGTTATGACGGTGAAATTCTTTTGATTTGCATAGTAATTGATATCCTTCTAGTAGTAGATGAAACAATGGATGAAAACAAGAAAAAGTACATTAGACGAAAGATCGAATACTAACAATTAAAAAAAAAAAAAAAAAAAAAAAAAAAAAAAAAAAAAGAATATGTTTTTTTGGGGTGCTCAGGGTGACATGACACGAGATGATTGAATGCAGTTTTTATCTGAATCGAAGGTAAAAGTTGACCTAAAAAGAGTAGTATTAATACATGCACGATGGATCACGTCTAAATGTATACTTACAACAAGTGCAATGACCAATAACAGACACAGGACTGCAGGGCCCCAGATATCATCGTAACGACCATCGACACGGCGGTTGATCATCCAGGCACGCTTCTCAAATCTATAGAGTGCATAGATGGCAATACCAGCAGACAGACCAATAAAGATGCCGCCCACAGTTCTTGAAATAGTGTCACCAAAATTGAGCAGATTCAATGCAACAGTCAGTAACAGTGCACAGAACTGGAGCCAAGCAATGAATGTACGTTCGTTTGCGAAAAAGACCTTGGGCTCTACTCGAACTTTGACCTTGTGCCGTTTGTTGGTAGTCTCAAACTCATCCCCTGTAACGGCTGCACCTAGTTCGAGATCTGCTGACTTGTTGTGCTGATCCTGACTTTTTCGATTATTAAAGAACTTTTGTATTTGAGGAGGGAACGAAGAGATGGCACCTTGCTGGGCATCTTTTGTAGCAGCTGCATTTAGAGGAACAGCTTCATTCTTTCCTGGAGGCACAGGTGGTAGACTACTGTCCATGTGAGTATACTCCTTGTTCTTAAAATCTTCCATTGAGGAAGAGGACCCATTATTGATCGCGGTGCCTGAGCTACTTGACCGTGTAGAGATTTGCTCGCCACCACCGACGACAGCTTGCTGATTTGCTCTTTCCTTTTCTTCAATCATGGCTCTTCTGTATTTGCCGTCAATCAGGGGCTTGAAGCTTCGGGAGCGAGTCAGACCAATGTTTTCATTTCTAGGTTTACGAATATCCACATTGAGTTCAGCCAGCCACCAAGGAAGCAGAGGAAGCCTCTCACGATAGAAATGACATGCACCATGCAGGTACTTTGAGAATCTCGGGACCTCGTGGACAAGATGGCTCTCCACTAGAGAATTCAGCCATGCTGGAGGTTCTTGGCCCAGATGTGTTTGAAGCTTGGTTTCCAGGACAGCGTATGGGAAGCGAAGGATGTCACTCTCCTTCACGTGTGGAAAGGGGTAGTCAATGCCTACATCATTACGACGCCAATTGTAAGTAGGTTGACGACGACTCACTCCGTCTAGATGATCTTCACGAATAAAGGTAAGATCGGTATCAAGCGAGATGCGTACACGTTGGTTATCAGGCAGTTGGAACGCTGTTCGGTTGTAAAACGCTCTCAGCATGGGCTCCAAGCGTTTCTCTCTAAATGATTTCTGCACACCTTGTGCAATGAAATGAGCACTCTCCACAGCAGATGCTTCAGCGCCTGATTTGCGTTGATCGTTGGCAATTTGATCAGCAGTGTATAGGCCCGTCATGAACTGGTTCACTTGATTTTCCTTGATTCTGAATCGATCCTTGACAGAGGCACCGTCCAACCAAGAAGCATGATGTGTTTTGCGCTCAATAAAGACGCTTGATGAGCTCATAGGGCCATACCTAACAGCAACAAGGGATGTGGGTGACATTAGTATAAAAGAAGCTGCCTCCTATTTTTTCATGTCATGTACCATCTAAATCTGATAGCTTCGGCTTCCTCGTCTCTCTGTAAACGGCCAGTGTATAAATCAAAGTTGGAGTTATCAAAGTAAGTGCTTGAAATAGCTGAATCTGAGGGCTCCCATTTCTTGTCCTTGTTAAAGATCAGCACGGGTAAATGCAGCATGATGATGGCCTTGACTTCAGTAATGTTATCAGGGTGGATCCAGTACTTGGCAGTAGCTCTCTCAAAGGCATTTTGGTCACCACCTGACGCACTGTTGCCTGGTGATTGCTTGCCTCTGTTACGACAAATATCATGAAGTGCAGAAATATAGATGATGGCAACATCAAAGCGCTGTTTGTCAAGCGGCTTCTCTCGTAATCGTCCTACAAATTCATGTTTAAGATTCAAGCCAGTCCATTTATCATGCTTTTTCAGGATCTTTTGGATGGCAACGAAATTAACACGAGTAAAGCGAGAGAGATCATTTACATCAAACAGGATTTCTGTTAACGCTTCATCCATGATTCCATAGTTGGCATCAGAGGCCATGCTGGGGTTCTTTTGGAGTGTCTGAATAGTGCGTTCGCAGTACAGAATGCGTGCATCAATTTCTGCTAATTTTGCATTGACAAAATCATACACTTTGGTGAGCTCGTTGTCCAGTAAATTTGTAAAATCACTTTCATCTTTGTCGGTCCATCCATGGTCCAATTGGCGAGATTTGAGCTCTTGCTTGAGTACGTCGTATGCAATGTAAGATAGACGCCATGGCGCAAATACGTTTTGCTGTAGTTCTTGGCCGTATTTCATTTTGACAGAGAATCAGAAAAGAGAGAAAGAGAAAAAGAAAAGGGAATAATCTCTTTCACTCGATATCACGCACAATGAATAGCTATTTATATAGATGATTCTGATGCAGAGAGAAGCAGCATTTAGTCAATGAAATACGTAGTTGGTTGTTAAGGAGATAAGTCAGGGACTATGAGAAACAAACCTTTTCTTTCAACAGGTATTTGCATAATGAATCTCCCGCTTTTCCCTACTATATCTACATTATTGCCACTGGCTTGTCTCTCCTAATAGTGAGAGCGTGTGTGTTTCCAGTAGATTCAGTGGTCGACAACCTCTTTCAGTCTCCTGCTATTGTGTAGCGTTTCGTTCCAAAAGACAAAATGCAAGGAAAAAGATACCATCATATATCACGTATGCCCAATCATTCGTTTCATCAAGCTGACATCGGACATCACGCCTGATTTCCTAATCAAGTTGCTTGGATGAGCGAAAAGAACAACAAATAATACATATATGTGGAAATGAAGAGAGACACATCTCCTAAGGAAAATCCATGTCTTGGACAAATGTGCTCCTTTCCACAGCGTTTGTACTACCCATATCTTGCAAGTGATGCGCTGATGTCTATCCACCCCTATTTCATACATTCAAAAAAAAAACAAATACAAAAGCTGACGCTTTCTGCCAACATCCATTTCGCGAATATCAATTCAATTCATCTTTAAATGTGTGTGCAACGTACATTGTAACGACAACAGAAACAGAAAGGACCTCCTGCATCCAACAAGTGATAAATACATGTAAATAGAACGGCGGATTTAAACGGCAATCCTTTTTAAACAACTGATCCGAGTATTAGTGTCAACCGTATCAAAAAACGCTATAGTCACCAAGATGAATTATCACCAGGTAGAAACAAATTGCTATTTTCAAGTGATGGTACTATGCGAACAAATGCGTAACCTATATATATATATATATATATATATGCCTGCTGTATGTGATACCGTCATCATTATATTATCGATTGCTTCTGGGCTTGGATGATGCTGTTTACACCAGTTGCATGATATTAGTGTGTAGGATCACCATGAAAGATTACAACAACACTAGGACAGAAAAACAAACAAACAAACCATCCCAGCTTTGTAAATTTCGTAGACCTTTATTATTTCAATAGAAGACTCACGGCCAATATTTCATATGGTGGATCACACTATCAATCTAATGCAGCAACTCATCATTATCAAAAAGTTTGATCTATCAAAACGACCCTTGTATCGGGCACCAGTCGAGCGAGGGATTTCCTTGAAAGGGGGGTAAAAACCCCTTTCTGTATTATACAAATGTGGGGCTAGCGCAATTGGAATGATGCTATTTCACTGGTTTCTTTTTGCCCATCTGCCAGCAAAATGTATTAGCATAGTGAGTACAAAAAATTATATTCTCTCATATCTTGCACATGACAAAAGTAATGTAATTAATCCTGAAAAAAATATATAGAATATCAGGAAGCTCAATGCCATATCAAAGCATGACTAGCCGACAGAGTGTTCTTATCTCTGTACCATGACCAAAGGTTGGCCTATCAAGCCTCAAAGTGCATGTTAGACATGATATACGATATCTTGGCAAACGTGTGATTACAGAGCAAGAAAAGCTGCAGTGATCAATATTTATATCAACATAGCATAACGAAGCTCTGGCGAAATACGCCATTGATGCTGATGCGCTGATGCATGCCTGTGGTCAGAATTGCATTATTCAAGAAAAATACCATGACATCAAGTAGGATTTCATTACAGGAAATGATTAGTCTATAGCACGAAATAGTCCATGTATGGCTGTACGCTTCTCTGATGAATTCTTTCCAAAACAAGCTTTGGATAGCTAATAATCTGACACGCCTACCAGTTACTGTCGAATATCCTGCTGTTTTGATGCTCATATGGCTTGCTCATCTCTGGTAGCTACTCTTAATTACAGACGAATGCGTATATGCATTGCGTGATTCCCTGCCGTTGCTTCTTTTTGGTAGAAACCAGCCTACGCGGTGGCAACTCACACTGTTGATCGCGTTTGTTCATGTCATCAAAGCACTGTAAACTTTTTCCAACATCTCGCTCATGTAAACTCCCTAGTTGTCCATTATTGCCTTTCATCACTGTGGATCTGGCTCTTCTCGGGTGATCCACATCTGTATTAATGGAACCAATTCATGCATGGGCAGACAACATACTTGCATTATCTTTTATTACTCAAAGAGTATGCAAAATACAGCAAAAATTCGGATACATTCAAGCAGTAATTTCTCGAATTACAAGCCGTTTTAGACTGCTGGGATAGCGCCAAGCAATTGCTTTCATCTAGCATTTACTTGCAAATACCTTTATTCAACTTTTTTGGGACCAAAGAAACATGGGCAAAAATCGACTCAAAGGCATGAGGGGTACCTCATGGAAAATCATCAAAAATCAAACAATCTCGTTTTTGACCCCAAAAATGAAGACTTTCAATAAGGTATATGTTAAATCAAAATGTCTCTCTTGATCCAAAGCAATCGCTAAAATTGACTTTCTGAGACTTTGATATGTATCATCTCGACAATTCTGCCAAAAACCATATGTCGTTTTTTCAAAAATTGCTCAATAGCCTTATTCAAAAGAGCTAGTATAACTTGCACCGTTGGATGCGCTTCGAAAAGTACTACAAAAATGTACTAGAAACCATGGGGTGATCATTACAGTTTATATAGTCGATTCCCACAGAATAGATCAATCAAGTCGATTTTAACTATTATCTGGCCAATCTAGAAGAATGAGAAATATGCGGACTTTTAACTGGGTTGACTGACAAACGCAATAATGCCTCCCTTATCATGGAGCTAATCAGTGTTTATTTGACCTATGAGAAGAGAGCTGCAAATTAAGAATATTGTAGCTTCTATTGATTATCTTTCTTTGCTTGTGTTTTGGCTTTTAATATCTGAGGACGCTAGTCAGCCTGGCTAACCATCAAAAAGAATCTGTCAGCTTCCTTTTCTTTTGTTGAGGGTTTGGGAGTTTTAGTATCCGTTAATGTATTAGCTCGTAAGAGCATTGAGAGGTACTCTATTACGTATGTCAAGTAGAATAACCTGAGCTTAGGAAGCACTCTGGTACCTGCTTTTCATCAACGCTAAACTCCGATATTTTTTGATCTAGATATCCTTTTATGGTAATCTGCAATGATTCAAATGCCAGCATTGAAATGCGTCTTCCGTTCAAACTAGCATGCTTAGGTTGAATATTTATAATAAGTAGCGCTGACACAGCATATAACCTAGTACTTTTGAAGAGTGAATGACATAAGTGATGGCTGTAGGTTTTGGATTGCAATGACCCCGATTTTCCAAGCAATTCACAGAGAAGAGATCGTCCCTTTTTATGCAAACTATGTATACAATTCTCTCGATCAGACCCTCAACCAAATGTTGATATCAAAATGTCAAATTGCCAAATATATTCGACCAAAAAGCTTAAACATGTAGCAAAGACGCTAATTTACCCCACAATTAATGATTCATCCAATCATTGAGCAAGCGATGCGCTAAAACCCGGGTGCAGTTTTGGTATGTGGTCTTGCTATTGAGCGTGAAATTCGGGCTGTTCAGGAATCTCACGTCTATATACAACAGAAAATGAATATATTTACAAATGTGTATATTTTCTGCTTCTATTCAAAATACATAAATATCGCGATGAATTTTCTCTTCCCCCCTCTCTTCCTAGTTTTTTGTTTCCTTTGCTTTTTCTACTTTATACAATTTTTGTTCCTTACTTTAACAAATGACTCATAGACTGAAAATAGAACAAAGCAATCAATCTATAATACGCAACAAAATGTCCGCCTTTCCAACCGCAAGAAAAGGCATCTCAATTATGTTCAATTCCTCCAGAAAGATGTAACAGTTTCCTGATCTGAAAGTCTCCGACCCAAAAAAAAAAAAGTAACTAGGTGAAGGAGGGGTCATGATGTGATGAAGAGAAGAAAGGTTGGGGTCCATTGACCAACTTTTTAGCAATACACCACCTCTTTTGTAATAGTGATGTTGCTCACGATGATGATACCCAAACAGCAAATTCTTCTTTATCATATGAAAATGTTATTCAACTATACGAAAAAAGTCACAAATGTGGGTGAGTGGCTCTACATACACAGAGGGAATATTTGTGCCTTTACATCTAGCACCAGCCCCTAAAATATATTGTATTCCTCGGAGCAAACTACATGCTAATCGATTTGCCATTACAAATTGCAGTAGTACATTGGGATGGAACGTGAGTTTGAAATTATAAACGTGGGGTAGCTCAAATTGGTAATCATGTATTTCATATCATTAAAGTCTCAAATGTAAACATGGCAAAAAAAACGCTTGATGCTTACTTGAAGGCAAGAATCTGAAACCTACACATCTCAATGCGCGTACTCATCTGAAATTGCCTGTAGTATTCTGGGATCCCACTCAAACATTTATCCCAATATTTCACGTATGATTTTGTGGTTTCACAAATCCCCCCGCCTTTTCTTCTTTATTTTTCATTTCAGCATCACTCGTTTGATATTAAATCTCCCACGTTATCAAAAAGAATTGAGTAAAAATGACTAGAATACCAATGAAGATAATGATGATTCATTTTAAATGATAAATCAAGACACACTCGCTCTTTCTCTTTTATCGAGATTCACAAACTGACTGATTTCCTTCCATTTCTGCATTTGTATAGCCATTTAACGTTCATCATTTTTGCGGGGAAGACGTATGATGAACAGCCTTATCCCGCGGAAGGAAAGAGTGAGGAACTATGGAAACAGCCCAGAATGCGTATACAATTTGGTCCATGTGAAACCTTATGAATCAGCTTCAAAGCAAAATAGCCGTTTTTCAAGCGGAGAAAACCGGGTGTAGGTTTAAGAAGGGTTCAAAGGGCCTCTCGTCCAAAAGGAAAGAAGGGCAAGTTACACTACAGACAAATTTTCCTAATAAAATGAGACATTTTCTTTTATTCTGGCCCTCTTTTTCCTCTCAAGAAATCTTATTTTGTACTTTATATTGTTTGTCCATTTCTGAATGATAATAAATACAACGCCTTTATTATAAAATCCAACAAGAACATTAAACGCTTTCGGCCGGTCTCTCGCTTTCGCTTTCGCTTTCGCTCTCTCGCTCTCTCGCTCCATCACTCTCTGTCTTTTTCTCCTTTACCATTTATTTATTTTCTACTTGTTTTCACCAAACCACAACCACAACCCTAACACCAACCCCAACCACATCTATAAGCTACTACCATGGAATACGATCCTGCCCACAAAACTTCCAGTGTTACCAGCACAAGCAGCAGCACATCCTCTATTTGGGACCCATTGCCCTCTCTCTACACTGGCCGTGCAGATTCAGTCTCTAGTGCTTACGATTTTGATGATTTGCAAGAGCCCGAATCATTCAATGAGCCCAATCTCCACACAATTGCATTGAATGACGAAAACGAACAGCAGCAAAAATCATTCAACGAGTTTCTCAATAATTTCCTCGAAGAAAATCAAATCAAAAAGGTAGACAAAGATAATTTTCCCACACTTTTACATGTTACTCAAACTTCGCATTTAGGAGTTCATTGGTCATCACGAGGTGCCCTCATCCAACAGCCTGTTGAGTCATGGGAATATCAAGTCCAAGAGACCTTATCAGGAAATGGTGGAAGATGATGAAGAAACCAACAAGAAGAACAGAGAGCTTCTTTCAGATGACCAAAAGCGTGCAAACCATATAGCATCTGAACAAAAGAGACGCAACACAATTCGCGGTGGATTCAAGGAGCTGACTGAAATCATTCCTACTCTAAAGAACATCAACAACTCCAAGAGCACTATTCTTTTCAAATCTGTTGACTATATCAAACAGCTTGATAAGCGTAACAAGGCATTAAAAGATAGACTTGTTCAGCTGCAGCAGAGAGTCCAACAAAAGACATTGAAGAAGCACTCCAACCTACCTCCCAGTGCAATTGCGGCCTTGATTGCTCACAAAAACCAACAAAAACAGCTCGAGTTATTGCAAGAGCAATTGCGTGTTCAACAAGCTCTCTTAACCAAGCACAACATTCAGCCTCATCAATCTCTTTACCCCACTACTCATACAGCATCTTCCAACAGTGGCGATTACCATTCCATCTCCATTCCTGCCATGATTGACACGCCCACCACCTCCACGACTACCTCCCCCACCCTCCAGCATGCATCTCTTCCTTTGTCCTCTCAAATTGTAAATAACTCTAATAGCATTTCATTTTCTACTCCTGCTGCTTTGGTCATGCCTTCCGATGAATGGCAACAGCGTCCTCATGTTCATCATCAACATCCTCATCCACATTCAGCTCCCAGTTTCATCATTCCTGCCGATGAAAATTATAATCAAAACCATCTCAGTTTCCGTGAACGCTTACTCAGTTCTGGGAAATTGAATCATTTAAGAAAAATATCCATGTAATTTTATGTCTCGTATTCAATAAAACCTATTCTATCGCATTCTTTTTTACTGTTATTGCGTGTTTACATTGTTACCCATATTATATTTAGCTATTTTGGGCGTTTTTTCATAGATGACTTGGCACTATAGTTGCATTGTATTACCATCATCTTTCTAAAGAAGCAAATCCATGAAGAACTTCATTGGTCGGGGCCATTAGGAATTGTGTATACATTGCGCTTTCTTGTCTCGAAACGCATCAGCCAAGTAAATCAGATGGCATGTGTGTGTGTGTGTGTGTGTATTATATGCCTTCTGTCAATCATATTTCCAATTAAAGCTATATAGATAAGCAAGTACTATTCACATATCAATATACCAAATGATGTAATTTCTATTCATCATAGCTTTAAGGTTTAGTGCATGTTTTCTCGAGACATATGAGACATGACAAATGCTATGTGCAAACACGATAGATAATAACGCTTTGGACAGTTGTTTCCCAAAATTTGCCAATCAGTCTTTATGTGATTAGCAAATTCGTATTAATCATGCGAATTTCATGGTGGATTGGCTTTCCGTCAAAGTTCAATATTTGCCATAATAAACCAATCAAAGCAACCTGAATCTAATTACAAATCGCCAATCAATAAATTGATAGTGTTCGTTGATCTTGTGCAATACCAACTCAACTGTTCCTGTGGTGCAACCTAGGCCAAGCAAAAGTTCGATTGTTAGGTGCACAATACAGTCTAGATCACGAAAATATACCCCACAGATTTTTCGGTGTCTGAGTTGGCATGACGCTGAAACTCTGATTTTGATGGATGCTATGGTATCTAAGTAAAAACATGTACTTGCAAGCACAAAATACATTTGTCAGCTCAATAAATGATCAGCCAAAGCCTTGCTAGTCTTATATTTACTGTTATTCTGAGCGGTTGCCTTAGTTAAGGCATAGCAGTGATAATGTGCAATGTCTCACGAAATAGTAAATGTCACTGGAAGATCTGAGCTATTTAGGAAGCAATAGTGATTTCTTGCATATTTTTCTCAATGGTATCAACGATACTTGATATCTTGTATCATACTACGGAACAAGCTCTTTGCATGGCTCTGCTAGATCAGGTCATTGCTCCTGCAAATTTAGCAGATCCTCTATTGATTATTGTCTCAAGATCGCATAATAATACCTAACTACAAGTGATAATATGAGTATCGTACGATGCACACCATCAACCCTAGTTGACACAATAACATTACAGTTGGAAATATTGCCGGGACCACCTCTTGCTCATCCATGAGTCCATGGTATACTCAATTACAGCAAAATCAGGGCACCCATGAGGGCGTATAGCTCGTGTTACGGGCCGTTTAGATCGTAAGAATGACACAAAACGATTTCTCTCGACTCGTACTTGCTCTATGATGCTTTATCTCAATTTTTTTTTGGGTCAAGAAAAAATCGATGAAACTCTCGATTTTGGACGAGGTATAGCAAGGCAATTTGGATCAAAATCACTTGATCGCATTTTTGCTTTGAAGAGAGCATTTTCCAATATGGTGTTTGTATAGTTAAAATGATGCTGGAGACTCGATGCATCGTGTAGAATTCTAATTTTGAAAGTTACATAGTGGAAAAATTGACTTTTTTGCCAAAATGTGTTTATTAAACTTTTGCAATTTGCACAGTATTCTTGTTGTAAAAGTGTCGCTTGGATGGTACCATCAGTTGCGCCTCGGAAAGAGCTGCTAGTAAGTATAGAGCTGCAAGGCGCGATGATTACGATTTATATAGTCGAATTCCCCAAAAAACGTTTCAATTTTGAAAAAAAGTCGACTTTGAATTAGAAAATTTCCAGCTACGAAAGCATTTTTTTTTTATTCTGTTAAATTACTGCTGCAGTTGTTAGATTCATGAAACAATCGATAGTTACATCAAATCAAAGCAAGAGTCCAAAATAAAAAGCTCTAATCTCAGGGTATGGTTTGTTCGTTTGCGTCTTTTCCTTGGTTCATTCATCATTAAACGCGTTTCAAAATGCAACCATCAATGCAACCCAACAACAGAAGCATGAATGCATTGATTGAACATTCAAGGGTGTGCAAAGTATAGATTATCACGCTGCAAAGACTTATTGAGATAACATATATCTAATTCCATCACTTGGTTACAGTGAAATAGCTCCCTTTGATACGAATACTGCCTGTATATTCCTGCAAATGTCAACATGTGTTTGAAAAAGCGATACGTGTATTTGATCTTTTTCATGAAGCGGGTAATTATATCCACGATTAGTAAAACACTTTTTATTCTTTAGTTATCATCATTACGAGAAATGAAAAAGTTAACGCCAATCAATTCAAGATTATGTTGGTTAGCGAAGGCTTTGAAATCCCAGTTGTTGCTCTCTTTAGCTAAAGTACCGAAGTCTGCTTGAGTTCTGGGTTGCTTGTAAAGCAAAAAGATGTAACGATGATCGCGAGTCTTGGGTGGAGGAGCAGGACCATTATAAGGCGCCAAGGCATTACCTTTACTGAAATCACCAGAAGCTATCATAGAGGATACACACTGTCAGCTTCTCCAACTCTCACCGCGTCTCTACTCACAGCTTACCAGGAATGTTTGTAATAACCCAATGACGATAAGGACCCCACTTGGGATCTTCCTTAGTAGGAGCATCAGGATCAACCTACACACACACACACACATTGGATTGAGTACGCCATTATGCAAAAACAACGTGCTAATATTCAAATCTTACCACTAAAAGAGTATATTCTGCAGTTTCATCAGGAGCAATAAATGTCACTTTGGGAGTATCAGCGGATTCTGAAGGCTTAATAAAGTTACCCAAAGCAACATCTTCACCGTTAGCGTAAGTGGCACTGACCAGAGTAGAAGGAGTGAAATCCTCGGGGACAACTAGAGAGTATTGTCGTGATTAATCTCGAGTAAAAAGGGACCCCGTCCATCAAAAAAAAAAAAAAAAAAAAAAAAACTTACTATTGGGAGTAATTCCAGCTTTCTTTAAAGAGACGTTCAAGTTCATATCCATAGTAACAAGAGGCATTTTAGAGATGGTGTTGTATTTGTTCAGTTGAAAAAGAAGAGGAAAAAGAGAAAAAGAGAATCTCAAAGCAAGCAGGCATCATTATATCATCATTTTTTTATCAAAACCCGATTAAGGATGGTGGGATACAATGATGAACTCGGTGAAACACTACAACATGAAGGCAGGAGAGAAGCTCCTTCTACTCTCGCACTGCAAGTGACGTGGTTCGCACTTAACAAACACTGATAGCACATCTTTAATTTCTCCCTGTTTCCCTCGCTTCTTATATATAGAGCCTTTTTTTTTTCTTCCAGTATATATATATATATATATATAAAATTTGAAAAATGTCTGCACCTACACAAACAACCAATACTACAGCAGTAAATGCTAATGCTTCCAATGACAGAAGACCTGTACCAGTGAAGCTTGTATTGCTAGGTAAATGAAATGAGTGAATGCTCTAGACTTGGCATCAGCAAGTAACCTTATCATCAACCATTCTTACAGGTGAATCGGCTGTTGGTAAATCCAGTCTTGTTGTACGTTTCGTCAATCGTGAATACGCAGAAAACAGAGAACCCACCATTGGCGGTGAGTATTGAGATGATAATGCACACAACTGCATCAACTAAGATCCTTCTAGCCGCCTTCTTGACACAAAAGTGCACAGTCGATGATCGCACAGTGAAATATGAGATTTGGGATACTGCAGGACAAGAGAGATTTCATTCATTAGCACCCATGTATTATAGAAATGCTCAAGCAGCCATTGTCATGTACGATATCACAAAATCTGTAGGTATTGCCTTGCTGAAAATGTGTTTCATTCATGCTAAAACATTTATCCTCTTCTCAATATATAGTCTACTTTGGATAAAGCAAAAGGCTGGGTCAAGGAATTACAGCGCCAAGCAAACTCACAAATTGTGATTGCCCTCGTCGGCAATAAGCTTGATTTAGTAGAGGGAGGCAATGAGCAACAAGACGATGATGAGCAAGACGACAACAGCACTAGCAGACAAGTAACTTATGAAGAGGCATCTGCTTATGCATCTGAAGCTGGTCTCTTATTTTTCGAGACCAGTGCTAGAACCGCTGCAAATGTGGATGAAGTATTCACAGAGATTGGTGAGATGCAGTATAGCTAATCTCATTGTTCACATGATCTAACCTCTATCCTTTATACAGCCAAAAATATCCCTCACGATTATCTTGCAAACAATAGAAATGGATCACGAGTTGCTGGAGGAAATGGCAATAATGCAAGACTTGACCTTTTGCGTGGAGCTGGTGCCAATGGACAAAATTCTAGTGGATGTGCCTGTTAAGTTGTGTAAATTATCCCCTTAATCTCTTCTTTGTTACATGATTCGTAGTAGTAGTAGTAGTAGTAGTAGTAGTAGTAGTAGTAGCAGTGGTAGTAGTAGTAGTAGTAGTAGTATATAAAGTTATTTTCTTTAAAAATGAAACAACATGCACATCTGGTATTTAGTTAAGTAACCAGGAGTTTATAGTGTCGAATAGTTAATTTCAAATTATAAGAGAATAACATCTATCCATGTTGCGTGTAGTCAATACGCATGTTGAATGACTTTCATGTTGGTATGTTCAATCATGCATTTATTTTTAGTAATCAGATAGCAGTGTGTATAGGAAACTGAAAGAGGGTTCACGGGTTCAATTGGCGTGTCGATGGCATGGTGAAATTGAGCTTTATGAAGCTATGGATCGATCCCTACACAAATTACTGGTAAGCAGCCTCATCTATCCAGTAACTTTATCCATGCGAGCATACTATATGCATCTCCTATATTTTTGACATTAAAAGGTTTTAGTAATTTCAATGTCGACCATCAAAAGGTTAGTCTTTTTTTTTTCCCACAAATCATGTATACTATATGGCTACAGATCTCTCATTGTACCTCTCTCCTATGATGCGTCTCTCTATCTGCAGCTGTTTCATGTTGTCTCTTTGGTGTATTTAACACATGAATTGGCTATTACGACATCAAATGAGAACACCATAAGAAGCTGATCAGGTATTAAAATTAACTTATTAATATATTTCAAGCTAGACGAGGGTAAAATCCCAAAAAACACACACTCTTAGGAGTCAACACAGCTATCAAAGTAAAGAGGGGTGAATCTTACGTTTCATCAAAGAGAAAGGGGAGATCATACTGGTAATAACTCACATGAAGAGGCTATATAAACATTGACATGCCATGGAAATATCATTTTACTTTCTTCTTCTCTTTTATATCTTTCTATACAACGATAGCCCACCCCCCATTCCTTTCTTTTTCCTTTAACAAGAGCTATTGATAACAAATACTATGCATTCATACAATAATACCAATCATACCAATTCTTCTTCTCCTGCCAATGCCACCAACAAGAAATCCAATTCAGCCAATGCAAGTGGTGATACAAATACAATGACTCGTATGCATCCTTCAATGAAGAGACCCAGAGCGCCTATTGCTTGTTATCGTTGTCATCATAAAAAGGTACATTTGAGAAGCATCGAGTACCTCTGCAACATACTAACTCAACCTGAATTCAGGTCCGTTGCGACGGGGAGCATCCCAATTGTACTCGTTGCCTAACAACCGGTGTTTTATGTGCCTATCCAAGCTCTCGTCGATCTCGCAACACCCAACCCACCAACGTCGACCCATTCATTGATAACCTGTCTCAATTGGAAGCAAGAATCAGAAGAATCGAAGACGACCTTGAATCACAGCGTGCTCTCGTACGAACTGTTTGTGCGAACGATCCTCTGATAGGAGGAGGAGGAGGAGGAGGAGATCTCACTGCTAAACACAACAATGCTACACTCACATCTCGTATGCTTAAAACGGAAAAAGATCTCCAAGAATCTCGCTCCATCGTTGCTCAACTGAGATTAAGAGGCGAGCAAAGGGCTGCAAGAGGTAGAAGGGCTGCTGCTGCTGCTGCCGCTGCATCCGTTGCTTCTTCAACAACACCCGGTCCTGACAAGAATAATGGTTCTTCTGAGAAATTACAAAAGAGTAACAATGAAGCCGTCAATGGTACCGGCGGCAAGCAGAGAGCTAATCATAGCAGTAAATTGAAATCGAATAGTATGAAAAAGGAGAAGTCCTATACACCGACATCAGCTATTAATACGAGCACTGCCATCAGTACTTCTGCTGCTACTGCTACTGCTTTCAGCAACATGAACTATACGACGGCCATGACATCTCCTCCATTCTACTTTACTTCAGCGTCGACTACTTCACCTACTGACTTTATCAATCCATCGCCCACTTACTACTTTCCTTCATACACGACTGATTTGACAGGCTCCATGTGCTCCAATAACACTACTACCAATGGATCTTCGCATCCTCTTCGACACCAACAACAGCAGCAACAGTTCAACTTTCAAGATTGGCCTCTTTTGAATGCTTTGCCGCCTACTTCTGCCGCTCATACCACCTCCTCATCTACAACAATCAATGATTTTGTTGATCCCATGATCATTGCAGCAGCTGAGGCACATCAAAATGGTATAGCTCCACCTCTGTTGAGTGTATCAAGCTACATGGTGGATGAGGGCACCTCGATCATGGCAGCGAGAGCACGGTCATTGTCACACTTACCTACTGCAGCCCCCGCAGCCACAGATACCAACATGCTGATTCCAGGCCTTCAACCTTCGTCCTCCTCCACCTCTACGTCTTCCAATTCCTCATTTGGATTCAATGCAAATCAGTCCTTGTACGAGAACTACAGCCAATTTATGGATAGCAACGACATGATGTTGATTGATGGTGTTGGTGCTGGATCTGCACAAACTGCTAGCTTAAGATAAATTTATTCATTCATTTAGTAATTCATCATATATTATACATAGCATCCTTTTACTACTCCAAAATACCAGCCCTAAACCCCTTCCTCTCTTTTCCTCATTATATTCTCTTTTATCTATCATTACATATCTAACTGTCGTTTTATCTCTTCTTCTTCTTCTTCTTCTTCTCGTTATATATTTACCTATTTAACTAAATAAAAAAAAAACCCCCCCCTTACATAATCTTGTTGTTAGTTTACTTTGCACATGCGTTTAGTCATCTCGGTATAAACATCATTATTAAAGTAGTTTTATTTCAAATGCAATGTATGAATTAGAAGGGAGGATTTTTCTCTCTCTCTCTCTCTCTCTCTCTCTCTCTCTCTCTCTATGCAATGTACTAAAGTAGAAGAGCCGAAAAGTTTATACATCAGGCTCGAGTCGACGAACAATGTGCCACATCAAATCCCTGTTTGTCCAGTAGGAGAAGTGAGCCGTAAGACCACTGACGTACTCGTTCTTTTGCAAGAACCCCATAAAGCGTTCTGGTCTCAGTACATAATCAATTCTATTGCTACAGCCAGTACTAGCATGGGACACTGCTCGACTCGATTTCGTAATGGTAGTGTTTAAAACAAGGTGATCATCCTGAGTGTAGCTTTTTCGTCTCCTTTTCTTCTCGGGTGTCTGATTTCCTTCTTCCAGCACAAATGAGTTACGCTTCTTTTGATCATAGTTGCTACTGCCAGTCATCATAGCGTCTGCTTGTGCGTAGATGAATGGATCAGCATCCATCGTGTTAATGGGTGTTGTGATGCTTTCATCTTCAAATTCATCATCTCCATATTCTGTACTGCAATCCAGCGAAAGCTTTGGCGTGGAGGTGGCGGAAATGGAAGCATCCCGATCTTGTTGTTGCTGCTGTTTGGAAGGGGAGAAGGAAAAGGGGTTGCTTCTATTAGCACCAGAAGAGAAATAACGTTTAAGGGTTGAGAACAAGCTGCTCACGTTATTGCCACCAAGGATTTGCTGCAACTCCATGTTGTTATTTCTGTAAAGACATTCTTGTTGACGACGATCCCCCTTGGTGGCAGCACTGTCCTCTATCAATACAGCAGTCTTGTCCCTGTAGTCAATATGGAGCATGGGCTCAAACCGATAAGCCAATGGGTCAAAGGGGTGGAATATATTTTCAAATACAATGCTTGGATCAGGATGGTATAATTTGGGGTCTTGGTTTCTGACTGTCAAGAAGGCGCTCAGGGGGCTCCCCAGGTTGAATAAGTAATCAGGTTTGAAATGCAAGGCAGGAAAGTCAAGATCCAGTTTTGAGTGCTGCTGAATATCTTTCTTTGTAGTGCCAGGCCTTGCTTGATTTGAGAGTATATCCCATGTAATGATGCCACCTAACCTGTAATCAATGTATGTGAGTATGCATAAATTAATTTTCATTATACTGCTAAACAACTTACGAGTAAGCTAAAATGACCACCTTGCCGCTGAACCCTGGATTAGTCTTTATAAATTGATTGTAGGCTGCATTAAAGGTGTTTGTAACATGAGTAATGATGCTTTGACCTCGCTCTTTGGAGAGATAAAAGAAGGCATCTGCAAGATAGTCGTTATTGACCATGCGCATGGAAGGGATGGACCGCAAAGTGATATCATCCATAGCCATGTCAGTCTCTTCATGAATGTGCTTGTGCCACTCCACAGGGACATACTGGACATTGATCTGTCTATGAGGCGCGTTTTCTTCCACAACGTGATTTGTTGTATCAAACAGGCCTTGCACTATATAGACGAATCATAAAAGTGAATTCCTGCGCGCGCACTCTATAAAACCACTTACAGTGCTTTTGAAAGAATCCAAACTTTTCTGTTTGCTGTTTAGTGTGAACTGCATTAGTCAACTATGATATAGCATTCTGAGGCGAGTTGAATAATACCTGACCAATGCCCTGTGAGGGAAAAATGAAAAGCCTGTTAATCATTGATCCATGAAGAGCAAAGCTTGTGGTAACACAAACAACGGCAAGACCAGCCCACTTACATGAATGACAAATGCAACATGATCAACTGGACCATCCACTTCTGGAGACTTTAGCTTTTGACATGCATTATTTGTTTTTGTTGCCGTTACAGCGGGCGTAATATTAAACTGTTTGCGAGACAAGAATTGATAGTTGAATTGAAACAACATTGATGAAAAATAAAGAGAAAAAGAAAGAGGGATTGATTAACAGTTGCCTTGATTTATATGTATCCATGGCAACACTATCTCCTTAATTGCCTGCGAATGTTGGCCACCTTATGCTCTATCTTGTTGTATATAGGTCTTTTTCTCTTCCCCTATTCTGCATTCTATATAAATAGGTTTCAAGATATATTGCAGCACATGAAAGGGGCAATCCCCAATCAGAGGATGCAAACGTAACGTAGAATGAACAAAGGTCGGAGTACTCCGGGTAACATCATCATGAATAATGAAGCTTTAGTGTGTAGCAGTATGGCTCCATGTTGCAAGGTACAGTCATCTGTTGCGAAGGGGAACTTGGGATAGTATTGTACCTCGTACTTTTTTTTTTTTTTTTTTTTTTTTTCCCCGGCCGTCTATAGCAAGAAGTTTTCCCCTGTGTGGATATCTATCAATTTGCTTGTATACATGTTGGCATGTGAAATGATGAATTTAATAACAATCTACGCCGCCTATTGAATTCGTGGGAAATTTGGTTTGTCTGTTACAGTTTTGGAGGATCTTCTTGTCATGATACCACTCAACAAAAACTAGACATCCAGAGATAAGAAAGAGGAGATTAGGATTATATCATATAAACGTAAATCGTAATATTAAACCAACAGCTTTTAGCTTGTAAAAAAAGGCACCTAAATGCCATGTCTATAGGATGCTAAATCAACTGAGTTCATGTAACCCTACCCCGCCCGAAAGAGGTATGTGCCATGGAACATCCACCCCGCATTTTAATGCGAAAACATTTAAATAGCATTGATCCTCCACAAATCCTTTTTTCTTGCTTTTCTTTCTTGTATTTATTTTACATATATATATATATATATATATACACAACACACACACATATACAACATGGTTTCTGACAAATTTGACGCAATTAAAGTTGGCACTGGCGAGGATTTAGTCACTTTGACACGTTGGGTTATCGCTCAACAACAAGTAAGTTGCCTTACCCCTTTGTTTATCTGAAGAGGCGATTGACCGCCCCAAAACTCAATAGGAAGCACCTGAGGCTACTGGTGATCTCACTCTACTCTTGACCGCCATTCAATTTGGCTGTAAATTTGTTGCCTCCAAGGTAAAGCAGGCTGGTTTGGTTAACCTGTAAGTGTACTTTTGATGTCTGCGTGTGTGTGTGTTTATGTGATCCCAGACTTATGATTTGTTTCGTTTTAGTTTGGGTTTAACTGGTACAGCCAATGTTCAAGGTGAGGATGTCAAGAAGCTTGATGTGCTTGCCAATGACATCTTCCGTAACGCATTGATTGCCTCTGGTAAAGCCTGTTTGTTGGTCTCTGAAGAAGATGAAAATGCCATGATCATTGAGAATCCCGATCAACGTGGCAAATACGTTGTTACTTTTGATCCCTTGGATGGTTCCTCCAACATTGATTGTGGTGTTTCTATTGGTACAATCTTTGGTATTTTCAAAGTGGTAAATACAACGAGTGTGAGGAGGCTTGAGAGCAAGAGATGTTAATACCATGTACATAGAAAGATGAAAGCAACCCCAATATTAGCGATTGTATCCGTAGTGGCCGTGAATTGATTGCTGCAGGTTACTGTATGTATGGCTCTTATTGTGAGATGATCCTGGTAAGTTGATATTCTAATATGGTGTGTGTTTCATGTCGCTGATGAATCATATACAATAGTCTGTTGGCAACGGTGTAAACGGCTTCACTTTGGATCCCTCTATCGGTGAATTCATCATGACACATCCCAAGGTACGTAAAATAAATATTTTTCTTGTTATGGAGGCCTCTTATTTCTCGGGTTGTTTCGGACTAGCAAACATCTCATACTCCTTTTTCAACACCATAGATCTCTTTGCCTCCTCGTGGTAAGATTTATTCCATCAACGAGGGTAACTACAAATACTTTGATGAACCCAGCAAGAAGTACGTCGATCAAGTCAAGCAAAAATACAGCGCTCGTTATGTTGGTTCCATGGTATCCGATATCCACCGAACATTGTTGTATGGTAAGTTACACACAAGCATCAAAAAACATGCGAAAGCACAAGCTAACTCTTCCATGTAGGTGGTATCTTTGGTTACCCTGCTGACTCAAAGTCAAAGAAAGGAAAGCTTAGAATCTTGTATGAAGTATTCCCCATGGCCTTCTTGATTGAACAAGCTGGTGGTAAGGCGACAACTGGTACTATGAACTGTTTGGATTTGGTACCTGAACACATTCACGATCGCTCTGGTATTTGGCTCGGTTCCAAGGAGGATGTTGAGGATTTGGAAGCTTGCTATAAGGCTTAGATTTGTAAAATATGATTTCAATATTGTAGTAATAATAAAATATGATTCCTTTCGTCATGCTGTATTTCATTCAGGTACATTTGGTGTGCATACCATAGTACAGTGCCAAATTTGATTATCAATTCTAAGCACTAGTGTGTTTCAGACTAATATTATGCGTATTTAGAGAAGTTTTTTTTTCTATTCATGTAGAAGCACATAGGGCGCAGGGCAAATACCTTGCTTCAAGATGTACAAGCGTTATATTAGTTTGGAAGATAGGACAAAACGAATGAGCATTGAGGCTCTTCTGTTAGCGTTTCTGTAAACTCCAGAACAGACATTTTACAAAGGTAACATCTCACATTATGCAACGTACTACGTCAAAGAGAATTGCGAGGGATCGAGCCAAAGCGCGTTAATCATTTAGCTATAGTCCCAGTTATTGCATTGATGCTAATGTAATCATATATAGAGCCATATACAACCACGAAAATAAATCAAGTCATAAAGATGTAAAAGCCGTAATCTATTTTTGGCAATAACCCATCATTACCTGTGCATACTAAGTTTGTACAGAATCGAATGGCGCATTGCGTGGAACCACGCTTGACAAGTATGGTACAAGAAGTTGTCTTCAGACAAGCCTGTTTTTCAGTATCTCACCCACTAGCCGATCCATCTCGCTACGTTCGATGTCGGCGTCGCCCTGTGGGCTCTCGCCAAAGACATTTTAAATCAGATATAATAAAATATTGGTATATCAAGTAGACTTTAAACAACCAATTAATAGTAAAAAAAAAAAAAAGGGTTATACCAGAGTCAGGAGAGCAAGTTATTTATTCGCTGATGTTGCTCTTGAGATGACAGCATAAAGCTGGTCATAAGTAAACACAGGACTTGCGTAAGATCTATAGCGAATTTTTTTGAGATATTGTCATTTTAAAAGACACACTTATAAGGAAAAACTCCCAAGAAAAAGAAATTATTCGAGCCAAGCAATTGTAATTTTAACTCCATGATCCCTATTTGATCAGCATCGCAACCATCATTGTTATCATCATTGTCATTATCAGAAAAGCATTTGGGCCATCCAGCACCAGCGCCACCCGCTGCTAAATCAATTGAAACTCAGTTAATTTTTTCTGTTCGAGATTGGACAGATATTGTCTTTTTTCGACTTCTTTAATCTGTTTTGCCATATTCGACTATATAAACTGTGATGATCACCCTACGCTTCCTAATACATCCTTGAAGTACTTTTCAAGGCGCTTCCAATGGTTCTAATTGTAATAGTTGCTTTAAATAAAATTGCTGAGTAATTCGCTAAAATATGAGATGAGGTTTTTAGCGAAAATAGCCATATGTTGCATATGAAAACCTCATAAAAGTGGTTTCAGAGGTTGCTTTGCATCGAGAGAAACATTTTGATTTGATATATACCATAGTGAAAGTCTTTGTTTTCAAGGCAAAAAATGCGATCGTTTGATTTTCGATGAAAACCGTGAGGTATCCTTCATGCTTTTTGGTCGATTTTTGGCCATGTTCTTTGGGTCCCAAAAAAGTTAAGCAAAGGTGTCAGAAAGTAACTACCAGATGAGAGCGATTGTTTGGCGCTATTCTGGCGGCCTAAAACGGCTTCCAACGCGAGAAAACATAGCTCAAAGACACCCAAATTTTGCTGTATTGGGCAGACTTTTGACTACAAGGGAGTAATGCCAGTATGTTGCTTGTCCGTATAGGAAGTATCTACGTTTTTTTTTTGGATGTGGAACATCACACAAGAGTCAGATCCACAGATAATATGAAGGGTTGAAATGAAAGTAACAGTATTTTTGATAAAGATGAGCAAGGGCAATCGGTAGCGCGAGCCGCCATTGCGCAGGCTGGTTCTCACCGAAGAGAAGCGAAGGTAGAAATCCGTCCAAAGCATAAACACGCTCGTATATACTAAGAGATACTTCCTTTTTTCATTCGAGTCAACTGTATCATCAAAAACAAAGTTACATTGCATACGTAACAGCGAATTGTTTGAGGTTGGCTGCTTTCATCAAAGGGAGTGAGCTGATAAAAATACTTGTCAGAGAGTGTTTCTTTATGGCATTGAGTCTGTCTGCAGTACTTTAATCAAGTTTTGGACACCAAGCCAGCACTACAATAACTGTCAAGGCCATGACTTACGACGCTGTCGAAGAAACTAGCACATGCTTTTTCTCTCGTGTGCTGTCAGCTTGTTTGCTACCGCACAACTCTAGAGGTTTTTTAATACATCTTTTACTGATGATGCTTCTTACGGAGATTGGTCTTCTCCGTGTTTTACTCTCCTTTGGTGAGGAAAATTCACCGTGTTCTTTCGATATAGATTGTAAAGAAAAGCGAAAAAAGAGAACATAAGGAAAAGAATGGACCAAGATCGCATTTTATTATAGTAGCGGGCATGTATTCTCACTTGCAATGATCTGTACTTTACGTTTGATAAATTCTATGCAACAACATTCAAAGACTCCTGTATTTTGTAAGCCGTCCAACACTGTCTTCGTGCATTACTTGCTATGAGGAGAAACGTGTAATACACAATAAGAGGTAGAAATCATTCTTCGAGGTACCATTGAACGGTTTTTTCCTACTTTCGACCATGCCATAGATCAGCAACTAAAGCACCAGTATTGTAGAGACGCTCGAGCATATACGGAATCAAACAACCTATGCTGATTTTAACCAACATTGGATCGAGTACTATCTGCATGAAGGCTGTGGCATACATTAAAGCCTCTTATTAAAATGCCGGCTGGCACAACAGTGATTATAAGGCACTAGTAGTCGCTTTAAATATTTTTTTCTCATTTTCAAGATTACACATACGTAGACAAGACAATGCAAAAGACTGGCCTACTCTTTAAGCATTGCTTAGAAGTCCCTGCATTCAATTCTATAAAACGTCTTCATTCAATACCGTCGATAAACAATTATATCAAACGACAATACGTAACAACAACAAATACAATACAAAATGCCAACAAAGCTTCTGCAACGACAACGACACAAAAGGCAGGCCCCCCCTTGAACGCATCTCGAAGAGTATTGGCATTACCAACAAAAGTAACTGAAATGAAATTGCGTTGTAAGTGCTATTGAGGTATGGATTTGTTATTTAATGACTGAATATGTTCGAGCATAGGCACAGAGTTCGATCAAAACGGTGCTGTCAAAACAACAGCAGGAGAATTTCTCAAATCAGACTTTTGTCAGCATCACTCACTGCTTCCTCGTGATTTACGAACAATTGATACCTACTCTGTTTATCAAAAACCCACCATACTTGTTCGACCAGAAGCAATTTTAGTGAATATAGCGCATTTGAAGGCATTATTGAAGAGTGATATGGTGGTGCTCTTTGATACTTACGGTTCAACGGACAGTTACAATCAGAGCATCTTTATATACGATTTACAAGAGAGATTGAGGTCGCAAAAGGATGGATTACCGTTTGAATTCAGGTAAAATGGAGACATGGGATTGAAGAGTAGGGACTGATGATGAAACCGTAGAGCTCTGGAAGCAATTTTAATATCAGTGACATCTTCACTACAGTCAGAGCTGGATATATTAGAAAGCCCTGTGAATAAGTTGCTGGGAGATTTAGAGGATTTAGCAGATATAGAGGAATCCATGAATGGTGATAAACTGAGGGACTTATTACAGTATTCCAAGAAGCTATCTAAATTTGAGCAAGATGCTCTGTCCATTCGAGACGCATTAGAGGAAGTTCTAGACAATGGTAACATTACACAATACCTGGAACGGCGAACAAGCATGGCTAATAGTATATGACATAGATGACGATTTGGCTGCCATGTATTTGTCAGACAAAAGAGCAGGAAAATACCGGGCACCCGAGGATCACGAAGAAGTAGAATTACTATTAGAGGCTTATTACAAACAAACAGAAGAAATTGCAGCAAAGGCATCGACCTTGAGACAACACATGCGTTCTACCGAAGAAATTGTGCAACTTATTCTGGATGTGTCACGAAATTCATTAATGTGGTATGATATTCGACTGACAATAATCACACTATCGGCCACTGTCGTAAGCGGCTATGGTGCACTCTTTGGCATGAATTTACGAAATTACTTTGAAAATGACCCCTATGCATTTGGCCTCGTTTCCGGTCTTGCCCTCATGTCTGGCCTGGGAGCATTTGCCATTGCATTGAGAAAACTTAGAACACTGGCCAAAATCAAACCTTAAAAAATGATTATCTATCCCCTTACCATTGAAAACGAGAATTCCAATAGATTTTTTTTTTTTTCATACAAATTTTATCAGCTCATTTCACGTTTCAGTGTTGAAATGTAATTTTATTATTTTCAGTGCAAATGATGGAATTTAGTTCGCCATTACATAGGTAAGAGTAGTATAATAGATAGATGGTAATTGGAATGAGAGATTAGACAGTGGCGTTACGAACAACCAATACAGGGCAAGGACATTCCTTGAGACATGTGTCGGAAACAGAGCCCAAAAAGACACTCTTTACAGCACCCAAACCACGCGAGCCCACAATCAATAAATCTACCTTATGAGCTTCGGTAAAGCGAGGAACAAGTGTCTTGGCTTCGCCCCAGAGGATATGTACTTCGCTGGAGATATTTAATTGCTGGAGACTGAGAGACATGGCTTCAAGACGTTGACGAGCAGTTTGACCATGAGGCAGGTTTTCTGTTTCCTTGATGGCTTCATTTACCCTGGATACAGTAGTAGACAGCATGGGCAAATCTTCAGACTTGGGAGCAGCAGTTTCCTTCTTACCAAAGAGACCAGTACCACTGGTCTTGTCATCTCTCTTGACAGCAGACAACAAGATGATGTGATCATTCTCAGGACGGATAATGTTCTTGACAGACCAGTCAAAGAGTCTTTGGGCATCTTCACTGCCATCATAGGCAATAGCAACACGGCGTTTTTCAGTAATTGAGACAGACATTTTAGTATAGTGAGGAATAACAAAAGAAGAGCAAGATGGGTGGATGAGTGAAACCAGTTTATATAGCATCGAGGCAAAACTTTATGCATCAAAAGCAACGGTGGAGTTATATTCTCACCGACGCAGGTAGCTGACTGGGGCTGGTTCATGTTGATGAAACTTGTAAATCTCAAAAAAGAAATTTCCTGGAGAAAGACGGATCTTCTAGGCTACTATGTTTGCATGAAATTGCAATAGCTTGTATATGATTGTTAGGAAATAATCATCCAAGTTACAATTGAAATATATTTCCTAGTGTTAAATTCTTGAGCATGCATTCTTTTTGTTGCATTTCTCCTCTTGATCCTCTTCTTTCAACAATCTGTGATATATGGTGCAGTTCAAATTTCAGTTGTTCAGATTCGACGGCATTTGCCAGACAGTGGCATTAACGTTGTGTCCATTAATGGGAAAATTCGATGGAATTGAACCAATCTGTTATTCACGAAATGTCGAAATGGCAGGATTATTTGTATTCCAACCTGGTAAAAGAGACATGCGATGCAATATGGCATTGGCGAACTAAACATGTAACACAGCGACTCTCATGATGAATATCGTTGCTCTCTGTATGACCAGTATCATGATCTACCATGTAAAAACAAAGTACACAGCAGTAGGTAAATTAAAAAAGATCCAGCATCAATCACAACGCTCGAAAACTCATAGTACGATTAGGCAGAAAGGAGATTGCCATGTTCTTTCAGTTGTATTTAGTGACCATATTCTTGGAAATGTTATTGGTTACCAACATCATCCCGACCGCCTCTATTCTGTATCCTGTATGATCTCTCTCCTCATCTCATCTTTTAGCGTGACACTAAATACCTATTTAATTTAGTTTTTTACGGCTGCACATTTAGGATTAATTAGTGCATCATTCTGGTGCTTGCTTCTGAATGGTTTTGTTGGATTTCAATTTGCAGAAGATGGTACGCCGATCAGTTTATGGGTTAGTATTTTGGTTAGTGGGGGAGTTGAATATTTCACGTTGGATACACACAGGGACAAGGGTGGTGTGAGAAACAAGCGACTGAAAAAAGTCATCAGATTCTAACAAACATAGCATAGTCGATTCGAATCAGTACGTTTTTGGTATTTCTTGTGGTTGGATTTGTTGCCATGGCAACATTTAATAATTTCGGCCCATTCAGTTACACATCGCCTGGAGCGCTATGGATTATTTACTTTATTGTAAACGGATCCATGTTTCTTATTTATACAATTTCCCAGATCATTTTGGTCACGTATACATTGGATGATAGATGGCCTTTGGGAGATATTGCGTTTGGCGTCTTGTTTTTCGTGTCAGGTTTGGTCGTCATGTTTATTTTCTCAGTTGCACTTTGTGAACAGGTTAAACACTATTTGGATGGGCTCTTCCTTGGTAGCATGTGTAACCTGTTGGCTGTGATGATGGTGTATAAATACTGGGATTCCATCACCAAGGAAGACCTGGAGTTCTCTATCGATTCAAAGCACCAAACGTGGGAGATCCAGGCATTACTGAAAGATGAAGAGAATAAAATTGCAAGCAAATTTTAGTTTTGTTAGATCTCTAAATGTAACCTGCTTTTTTTATGCTTCCACACTTGTCCAATAAGACGCTATTTGTCACACCACTTTCTATTCCTTGATTTGACACAAACAAAATCATATAAAAGCCTTTTGGTTTTACATCTCCCTTTTGTTTCTTCTTTTATTCCTTTTCAAAAATATATATTTCTTTTTTTGATCTACCATATAAAAATGACACTTATCATTCGTCAAATCCGGGCACTTATCTCTGAAGCACCTCTGCGTCAAAAGAAGCCTGAAAACAAGCGATCCAATGCTACTCAAGAACGAAGAAAATCTCTGACAGTGAAAATCAGCAAAGAGCCACCTGCCATCGTCTATTTTGAGCGAGACAAGCTGGAAGATTCCTTTGAGTGCATCTTTGATCCGCAAGTTCATCATGACGACGAAAAAGACCACCCAGATCTGTTTACTGAAAAATGCAAGAAGAAGGATTTGAAGCCTTGGCAAAAGCCTCCTTACTGCTCACAAAATAGCACCAGCACATTCATGAGTCGCTTCAAATCAACATTTATTAAGAATAGCATAAACACAACAGCAGCAGCACCGCTTGTTATGCACCAGTCTAATCACTCGGCAGAGCAAGTTGCTTAATCACATCACATATTACTTTTTTTTTTTTTTTTTTTTTAATCATCTTCATTATATATCCCTCCCACATCTATACTACTATCTCTAAATGTAAATAATATGCAAACTCAAAATAAAATGCTGTAAATATTTTCTTGATCCTATAAATTGAATTTTACTGTAATCAGTCAGATGGTAGGTGTTTGTCCTTCATTTCCCATAGTGTGTTACATTACACTGATTGGTTTCAATGGCACCCTTATGCAGAATCATTACAGGCTTGGGTCATCCTGTCTTGATCCACTGCCATTCAGGACTGGTTTTTCTTCGAGAATTGATTGTTTGTTGTACCCCTTTATTCGGTGGAAGAGAGAACAATCATTTCTACTTTGCTTGCATCAATTTGATTTCAAGCGACATTCATCCTTGGATTGACTGGTGCTGTTATAGCTGCAAAAAGTCTAATCTATTAGCGCTACTCCCCTGAACTAAACCTTTGAATTTAGACACCTGATACCCCCCCCCACTTCTCCCTCAACCACCATTGAATCGAGTGTTACTGCAGACTTGAAATTACAATGATGGCTACATTAACTGAACACGAACAAAAGCAGGAGCAAGAAAATATACCTCCATCAAATTCACTTACTCCTGACAGCTCTAGTGAAGAAGAGTTTCACGATTGTCGTAGTGGAGATGAACCTTTGACACCCATACCCACAAAGAGCACATTTGTAGACGATAAAGTGAAAGATGACGCGTTAACGGCGCTGACTCCATTACAAGATCAATCCTATATTACAACCATGATAGACAACAAGCCACCTACAATGACAATAGAGAAGGGTGCTAAATGGTGTCAAAGATGTGGTACATTGGAGACGCCTAGATGGAGAGTGGGTCCAGCTGGTCAATCAACGTAAGAAGAAGGGGGATTGCATGTTTAGTATCAGGGAATGTGTCGTCTAATGCTGGTATGTTGTTAGATTATGCAATGCCTGTCATTTAAGATGGAAAGTGCTGGGCAGACCTAAAGATGGTTATAGCTCGACCGTGTATCCACCGCCTTACTACAATCCTAGTAACGCTCACAAAAGAACTAAATCACAACGTACAAAGAAGCAAACGAAGAAGCCCAGAATCAAGGAGTCAACGAGCTCAAGCACCATCACAAAGACGACAACTAAGCCAATCCCTGTGCCCAAAGTCATCAATGAAGCTGTGGAAGATCAAGAAAATGTGAATCCAGCTGTGGTGTCAGCAGAGAGAGGACCTTGTACCGACTGTGGCACTATGAATACTCCCTTATGGCGACGAGGACCTTCAGGCCATAAGACGTAAGTAGCTTTGAGAGTGAGAGGTATGTAAATTCATCTTGTTGTTCTTAGGTTGTGTAATGCTTGTGGATTGAAATGGGCGAAAACTTCAACTGATGTGACCAGAAAGAAAGTGATATCTGCGAAACCAACAACTGGGAAGACTACAATTGCGAAAACCATGATTTCAGAGACCACGACTGTAGAGACAACAATTGTAGAAACAGCAGCTAAGAAACCAACAAGTACGTCTAGAAAGACAACATCATCAAAGAAAGCAATAGACATGAGCCTGCTTCACAACAAGAAAGAGTACATTATACATGGCCTCTACTACGATAAAACTAGAGTGCAATCACAGCCATTCTCCATTCCACTTCCAATGCATTTAGGCGAATTTCTTATCAACAAGGAAAGTGAATTTGAGCTACCACCCGACATTCATCAGGAACGAGAATTGGGATTGATTAGCGGACTGATGAGTAACAGAAAGCCCTTCTTTACACGCATTAGAGCAAACATCTTTGTGGAGAGAAAGCCATACCGAGCCGAGGAAGACATTATATGCCAGTGTGTTCGTCCAGCTGAAGGAGAAATGGGTTGCGGCGAGGATTGCATCAACCGAATGCTCTTCTACGAATGTAATCCAAACTGCTGTCCATGTGGAGATCAATGCTCAAACCGACGATTTCAACGCAAAGAGCAGACCAAAGAATTGCAAGTGTTTCAAACAAAGGATCGAGGCTGGGGCTTGCGTACGTTGGTCGACATCAAGAAAGGTGATCTCGTTATTGAGTATCGCGGTGAGATCATCTCTCATGAACTGTGCGAGGAACGAATGTGCACTACCTATGTCAATGAAAAGAACTTTTACTTTTTAGAGTACTGCAATGGCGAAGTGATTGATGCCTGTACAAAAGGAACAGAAGCCAGATTCATCAACCATAGTTGTGAGCCAAATTGCCATATTGAGAAATGGTAAGACACAGCATGTCGAGTCATATCAAACATGACATCTCACACTTGCAAATAGGTCTCGAGGAGGCGAATCGCATTTTGGCGTTTTTGCATCTCAAGATATCGAGGCTAAATCAGAACTGTTCTATGACTACAACTTTTCGACCTTTAACAACTCGGTAGAAAGTGAGCAGGTGTGTCATTGTGGAAGTGAGCACTGTAGAGGAACTATTGGCAGAAAGATCCCTCGTAGTGCTCGCTAACAAGGAGAGCCAGCTCATGCTACTTATCATCAAATCACTATCTATTAATTCCACTTCCAATTAAAGAGGGGCCCAACACCTACCGTCAAAAATAAATCAAATCAATGAATCCTTATCAGCCCCTACATTTCTTTGAATGCGATGATCTTTAGCCAATCGTGTGCGAATTTTGATAGTGCTTGACGACAAGACTTGGTGATGAATGTATAGGAATGTCATACTAGATCAATGAATGAAGCCTACTAGCATATTTTTGATCTGGATGTGTGGACAGACACGGCGGCTCTATGCACTGCTAATGTGACGTCAATTAAGAGAGAGAGAGAGAGAGAGAGAGAGAGAGAAGCTGTTAAATTCACGTCTTGAAAGAAGATTCGCATCCATCAATTTTTTTTTCATTGTCAAGCTCTTCTAATCAAACAATCATACAATATAATGTCATTCGAAGATAACGATAATAGCGGTTCTGATCACGATTTTGGAGATCTCTTTGGCTCTGAGGACGAAGCATCTGATATCGATGATGGACGTTCTCAATCTTCAGTGGAGCAACAGAATTCACCAGTACAGACAACCACAGCAACAGCCACAAAAGCGTCTAATGATCTTGATAACCTATTTGGAAGTGATGATGAATCAGCGTCTGACGATGAGCCTGAGAAAAGACAAACATTGAAACAGAGAAGGTAACTACAACATCAGTCTGTGTTGAGCAACGGAAAGTTAACCATTCAACAGAGCTCGCACACCGCAATCATCTGAAGATGAGCGAGATGCTGGACGCAAGAGCCCTACAGGCTACGATGATGATATGGAAGAAGAGGAAGATAATCAATACGGCAGCCAGTCAAATAGGAAGCAACGCGTGGAAGTTTCATTGGAGATGCCTCAATTACCAGTACCCTATAGCGATAACAATAAGGTACTTGTTGGACAACTGGGTCAGCTTTACTATTAGACAGTCAGCTAATTTGAAACGCAATTAGTATTACCTTGCCAAACTACCTCGATTTTTGGACATTGAAGTGAATCCATTCGTGCCAGACGAGTTCGAAGTGCAAATCGAGGAAGGATTAACAGAGGCGCAAGAACAAGAATCTATACGTGAACAAATTGAAAACACAATTCGATGGAGAAGAGTACTAGAGGGTGGCTACGAGGTATTTTCAGGCTGCATTAGGGCAAATCAGTACATTGTGCCTTATTTATTTTTTATCGCAGACCATGCAATCAAACGCACATTTAGTGGAATGGGAGGATGGCAGAGTATCAATGATGCTGGGCGACGAATGCTTCGATGTGGGCAGTAAACCAGTCGGCAACCAAGAGCATGCGTATCTATTGGCACATCAAACAGGATCCGGCGCACTCGAAAGTCAAACCGAATTCACTGACCACATGACATTCAGACCAAGTGGTCTCAAAAGTGATACGCATCGCCATCTTACTGCACAAATTGCTGATAAACAAGTCAAGAAGAACAGAACCAAGATGTTCTTTACTGAAAAGGATCCCGAGCTCATGAAGCAAGAATTAGAATCACAAGAAAATGAACGTTTGAAAGCACAAAAGAAATTGGAACTTCAACGTAGAAAGGCAGACATGCGTTACGGTGATGTGAGCTCACGTCGCAATAACGATTTTGGCGATTATGATGTTGCTGATTATTCATCGCACCACGTTGGAGGCAGTGGCGGTGGTGCTCAAGACCGCTATGAAGATGACTTTGTTGTGGATGATGACGAATACGATGAAGAAGAAGAGAGATCAAGAGAAAACAGATTATCGCAAGCTAAAAGCTCAGGCATGGATAGATACAAACGGGCTCGCTATAGCGATGAAGAGGAGGAAGAAGAGGAAGAAGATGAGGACTATGGAAATGACGATGACGATGAAGAGGAAGTTGTGGTTAGAAGACACAAGCGTAATCGTATCTTGAGCGATGAAGATTAAATATTGAATAAAGACTGAACTTGTAAATTATCATTGGCACGTAAAGTGCAGCTGTGTGTATACCTTGGCCTTTTCTGATTTGGTTTGATTTGGGGTTGAGAGTGAGCAGCTACTACCATCGGCTTATGCATACAGTGCAAATCATTGGATTTTGATTAAAAATCTGTAGAAATATGTGCAAATTTCGACGTAAATCTATACAAGTTGGTAGAAATTTTTTTTGTTGAATGGCCTAGGTTCTCAACAACACTGTCCGTGTGCAAGCGCCTTATAACATCAAGTATATCTCAAGTAACGTCTTGCGAAATGTCTCCGTCTCATCAAAAAATCGCATAAATCGATGCACTGATTGGTGTATATCTCTGTGTTTCCATGGTTGCCAATGCTCAAAATGATACCAAACGATATCTTTCGACCAGGAGATACTTTATATACACTTTTCTCGCATTTGAAAAATCTTCAATATGCTTGTCATTTTTGATGAGGTATATACCTCATGAATTTTGTCCATTTTTAAACGATCGCAATTTTTCCCCAATTATAGGGATTTTTGCTATGTTAAATATAGGTGCAAAATCATTGCAGAAGCTCACTCTTTGTCACGAAACGTTCTAGTTGTGTGTTGCATAGTCATAAAATTGAGCTTTCCCTCAAAAACTGTATTTTTAATTTTCCAAGATAACACAATTTTATAAGAAAAACAATGTCAAAAATAGTATCATTCGATAGCGCGTTCAAAATAACATATCTTTTAATAGAGCTAGCAATCAATGTAGCTGTAAATTTCTAGAGAAATTCACTAGATTCTATCAAAATGTCATGTTGGGACACCTCGTTGACAGTTGGAAGGAGAAAGGTATTCAAACTCCGTCAAAAGTCTTTGTTCTGATTGATGTTTTGAAGGCTTACAACAAAATGCATAAAATAGTAGGCAGAGTCCACAAATAATTATGTAAAAAGCTTCTACAATATATCAAGTAGAGCTTCCATACCCGTTTTTTAAAGGCTGTATGTGAAACGTTGACAATAAAATGATTCATTCTAGTCAAATGTGCTGCTAGTTTTGAACGCTACACATTTCAAGGTTGTCAAGATGAAAATACGACAAACAAGTGCATCAAATGTATAAATAAACTCTGCCTTGGATTCAACTATATCAAATACCTTATAAATGTATTCGCTGTGCGCTTTATATGATTTTCCATTATATATATATAAAAAAAAAAGAGAGATCGCATTGATCAGTAAATAGTGCGGATCAAGCAAACCTTTCTTGAGCAAGAGTTGATCTTGCTTTTTTCATTCTCTCAATCAAGTGAGAACCTCACTAAATGGACATGGAAAACAGCAGTTTATGGAACCGATGGCTTTTAATCGGTGCAAGTGAGTAAACTAGCCTTTGAGTCTTGGATCAGTATTTTTTTTTATCCCCTTGATACTATCATTTGATCCTCATTGTTCCAGTTGGATAAAAATGGCTCAATGTCGATATATTTCTTGTTTACCCTCTTTCATTCACTTGTTTTGACAATTATATTCAGAAAAAAATGGGAAACATTGGTAAGTACTTGATTTTGCTGCTTATTTCACAACGCCATGAATGAAATCAGAATACTCAATGATCTTACTTCCACTTGCTTCCATAGTTAACAAATGTACGTCTAGATCAATTACTTTGCCAGACTCTGGTATGACAGACTATTTCGAAGACTTTGGCGATGACAGTTCTGATACACACCAGAAGGTATACAAGCATACAATCAATTTGCTTCAAACACAAGGATTTACTGACAACAATTTCAAAATTGGAAAGCAATTGCTCAAGAAACAACTGATAAATTATATGAAACATCTGATGGAACGAAAAGAACAGCTGAGTGAATTAGAAGAATCTTTTTTGCTGTAAGTTCCCAAGTTGTAGAATAGCTAAATCAACAGTGTTTTTTTTGCCTAGTAACACTTTTCCTCGTGTTTTCACCAGAGTTCTGCAGTCTTCTATTATCAACATTCTTGGAAAAAAGCAATGCGAATCGTATCAACACCATGGGTCATTTAACGGCACTGATCTGAAAATAATGAGATCCATCTGTAAAATTACTCACTTTGATGTCGACAAGTATTGTGAGATCAATCATCTCATTGAGCCTTTAAAGTTGGTATGTATTTGCGGTTCAGTGTTGAATATCGCTAACGCATGGCTTGCAGGCTTTTACAGCTGGCTCATTACCAAAAGTGCTGGCGACTATCGAGAGTATGAAGCAACACAATGATGAACAAGGCCAGCTACTTAGCACGATCGGTTACAAACTGTTGGATATACTGGAGTATCTGTAAGGTGAAGGGTCTGGAGCTTACTCGATAATACGTCTGACGCTTTTTTCTTTTCCATTAGCACGATGGTTTGCATGAATAAAGAAAAAAACGCCAAAACCGTATTCGTTCACTGGATGAACATATTCGATATACTCTTCCGTGGAACAAACGTGAAAATATCAAAGTGAGTGTAAACAAACAGATGGCGTATGTTTAGTAGCTTATGGATGTAATTAGTCGCAAATCGAGATTCTCAAAACAGCCACTTCCAGAAAAAATACCAGCTATCAAGCGCCAGAACAAAAGACGCGACAGATCTGATGCTGCTACAACAAATGACAGCATCTTATTCCAATGCCTTTGCCATAACAGCCTCAGTCAGCAAGAGCCTGTAGAGATATCCGCCTGCAATATTTCGTACAAAGTGAGTGAAGACAGTGAAGAACAGCATGCAGAGAAAGAGGCTATTTTTCAAAACGACTCCATCTTGATCAATAAGGCTATTCTGGACAAGTTAAAGAACGATTATCCTGACATTGATGAGAGTACATGGAAAGACGTGTATCCTTTGGGAATTCATTTATCCGGTATGTATACATCCAGCTGATAGTCTTGCTACTTTTATCATTAATCACGCCGTTTAGAGTTTGATGGCTATATTTACTCGATTCGTCCATACAAAGGTGTTTATGTAGCATCGCTGGCCTGCGAAAATACCTTGTTTATACCCAAAACCATTGAAGAGTTTGAAATCTTTTTATATAAAAGCCGTGTCCTGGAGATACTGTGTAATCTCAAGGTTGGTATGCAAATCATGTAAGAGTATTGCAAACAATTTTTGATTCAATTTTTCATACAATAGAGACAATATATCCATGTTGCCAAAATCATACGGCAAGCGTCTGTCAATAAGTATGTATGGTCAAAGTCATAACTCTATTCGTATTTGCACTCTGCGTTGTTCAATGTCAATTGTTCATTAGTCAACAGAAATTCTTGATCCAATCATGCCCAACAATCGTTAATAAAAACTTCATTTGCGAATCCCCCCCCCCCTTGCTTCTTACTACAATAACCATCATTGGAATCAATTAAAGCAGCTTTTTGTTACACACGCTTCCAAGCACATTAGTCATGCTGTGGCCAGATAAGGCAACAAATATCATTGTGTGTGTGTGTGTGTGTGTGTGTGTGTGTGTGTGTGCATCAATACATCCAAGACTGCAGACCAATATTGACAGTGTCTCTATATATAAACAACTCAATCTCTTTAGAACAAGGAGACAAGTTTTTTTGCTTTTATTTTTAATAATATATACAATTTTTCAGTTAAAACAATTGATTCAGTAAGCTTGGATCAGCCACTGAACTAGAGGGGTTGGTAAAATCGTCCACGCCGGCATTGACGTTACCATATTTTGCGATCAGATCTATGACACTGCCACCCACATGGTTTGCGTTCTCATCATCCAACATAAACAGGGCGCTGTCCTTGTTGTTGTCAGGGTGGAAGAGTCCATCTGTGGTTCCAGCGTTTGTTGCAGCACCCATCAAAAAGGCTTGTTGGTAAAGTTCGCTGAGAGTGATCAATGCTTCAGGACTGGGAGTGTTTTGGTATGATGAGCCGTTGCTTTCATCGCTACTATTATTGCCGTTGCTCAAGAGTTGATCTGGCATCAATATGTCTTTGGATGAGTCCACTGGTGGGAATGATGCTAGTATAAAGTCCTCAAACATGTTGGTTGTCGTTGGAAAGACAGGGCTGTTGGCAGCAGTAGAGACATCATGCATGGTAGTGGTTGTGGTGGTATCTTCTTCGCATGACGCCATCATGTCGTTATCTTCTTCAGGTGGTGGTGAAAAGCAAAAATCGTGGAAATCAAGGGTTACTGTGGTGCCAGAGTAGCAAGATTGTCCCGTGGTAGAATCACGGCGCTTGTGTGGTGATGATATAGCGCCCGCCAGTCCAAGTTCTTGTAGTTCTTTTTGTTGATCTGCCAATGCCTGTGCGGTTAAAGGAATGGTTTGTTTGTTGTTATTTGCCAATGTGTCTGTATTTGATTCTTGTTTGATAATGATCTCTTCCTGGGGTATTTCCGTATCTTCAGATGTCGCTGGAGGTGGAGATGTCGCTGTATTTGAAGTGGCAGGAGGAGGAGGTGGTGGTGGTGGTGGAACATAGGGCGCAGGAGCGATGCGAGATGCGTACTTGCGAGGCCGTAAGTTGGGCGTGAATTGGTTGCGATAGGTGTCCAAGGCCTTTTGTAACAAGTTCTTCTTATTAGCAAGCTGACGAGGATTCAACCAGGCTAATTTCCAACCGATTTCGTTACATTTAGCCTCATCTAATCGACGTTGCGATACAGAGGGCGTCTCAGATGTGATATGCATTGCTCTAGGGAATACGCAATTATTCTTACGAAACGCAATATCAACAGCATCTAACACGACTGATTCAATATTGATACGAATACGGCATTTCGATGTCGATGAAGAGTCCTCAATCAAGATCGTTTTGGGCGCTTTTTCACTGTGCTCATGCTGATTTTTAGCTGTCTTGTTGCTGTGTTCATCGTCCTCAGTAGAGCCGGTTGTCTCACGATGTTTGCGTTTGCGTAAAGTGCCCTTTAAAAGCTTTTCCTGTCTAGCCACTCGACGAGATCGCATACTGGGATATCGGTTGCGATAGGAATCGACTGCACGCTGAATTAGACCTCTTTTGCCAGCAATTTCTTCTAAATTGAGGTAGGCTAATTTCCAACCCAAAACATTGCATTCGGTTTCGTAAGACCATCTGTTGCCACGATAAGTTTCTCTAGGCAAATTGGCTCTTGGATATACCTAGTGCAATTCTCATTAGCATCTGCTTCAGGTCCACAAACATGTTTTGAATATCATACACAATTCTCCTTCTTGAACTTGTCATCCAGTATACTTGTATCCACTTTATCGAGATCTGTTCTGATGCAATATCTGCGCAAGGTTCTATGATGAGAGTAGACAAAGCTAACCCATTCAATACCTTCCTTCAATTCAGTAGTGGGCTCATGGCTAGATAAGAAGGGTGAAGTGGAAGGGGCAGCATTGGATGTGACGGGTGGCTTGGCCGTTGTAGCTTTGGGGTTAGGATGGTTGATGGACTCATTGCGTTGTGGAGGAGGCGTTGGTGGTTTATCTTTGCTCGTCTTGTTAGCTATCGTCAATGGCTGTGTATTTGAGTCTGTCGATTCAGTTTGTGGTAATTGCTGAGCATGATGGAGGTTCTCTTGATTTGAAATTGCTTCAGCAAGCACATTGGCAACCAAGCGTGTGTTCCATGCCTCTTGAGTCGAGTTGCTATCCGCAGTTGTACTAGATGTGCTTTGATGTACTAGAGGTAAAGTGGTGGTGTTAATATGATATGCAAGGATAAGTATGTAAGGGGAGAGGGTGCTGCGTAAGGGTTCTGATAAAGGTACCTTGATGATTTTCATTTGCTGCATCATTTGAAATGTTGCCCATTTTACGCTCTTTGATTTTACTGACTGCCTGCTCAATTATGCTCAATTGCTCATTAGAGAGCGTCTCTAGCAATGACTCTGCCGACTCTGTAGGATGAACGAGATCATGGATACTGAGTTGAAGCTCAGGATTGTGGGGCAATGTTTCATTTATAATGGCGGCATAAGATGATAGGGTCATGATATCATTTTTGATAGTAGTTGTGGTTGTTGTAGTGGTTGTTGTCATATCGTTATTGTTACTATGAGTGGAGTGGGGTGGTGTTTGTTGAACTATCATAAATATAAACTATAGATAAAGAAGAAATAGAAGGAAGAAGTTGGAAGCGCGTTTTTCTTAATGTCCATTTAGTAACCCGTTTACAACTGACTTGTAAATAAGAGACTAATGAGTGTACGGCTTGCGGGGTCTAGCGGTTCCAATTCCTCGCTTCGTCGATATCCTTTTACATTTCATGTGATTCTCGATGTCTATACCTTTCCTAACTGAATATCTGTGATGCTATATAATGAAGGCCGTTTTAAGGTTTGAAAGGTCGAATGCATCATGTACTGAACTGATGAACTCGGGTGATGTTCATTTACATTAAGGAATCACTTGTGTAACTGGAATCGTGTTGGTTTTTTGAAGCACGAAAGAATAGAATCTATTCGTTCAAGAAAATTTTTTAGAGATTGATATTCAAGATCAACATCTGTCATTCTTGCTCATTGAGCAATTCCAAGCAAAGAGAAGCACTACTCCAGCATCTGCTCCTTTCTCTGCTTTAAATGGATGAGGAACGTGCTAATTTTGTACCATTTTCTGTAATCGTAATGTTTACACAAACATACTGTTGCTTGTTCCTTCCAGTAGATCACATTTTGGCGGTAGATTCGGTCCAACAACACCGCACCAATCTAAAGGCCTTTATCTATTTGCTTTGCAATCAGAAAAGTAAAGTTTTGTGTACTTGTCGAGGCACAAATGTCGAATTATTAGAGACGATTGTAGTGCTTGTAAGAGAAAACAAGGTGTAATATAAGTGGAATCATCATCGTCAGTCTGATTACATGTGATTTAGACCCAAGCGGCCGTGTAAAATAAGGTGGGTAAGCGGATATACATATCAATTTAATTTGATTCTCGGTAAAATGGTATAACTACATTATACAAATGCCCGCTGCCATGATACACAAGACATAAAGTTGCATTGGCATGAATAACGTTACAGGTGATACATGAAAATAACGGACAGAAGCCAAGGCCTTCAATTGAATGTACCATCTCGAAAGAAAAGCAGAAGTTTAAGTGCTTCAAACGAACTTTGCCTTGTCAAGGCACTTACGGTATCATAGATGCATCTCGAAAAGGTGTTGTAGACGTTAAACAAGGCATATTTAATTGAATATACCACTAGAATATAATCTCATATGTGCAGCAAGTGTTTGAGATGAAGCTCGGAATATTTTATATTTGACAAACTGAAATCCGCTGCAATTTTTTATTGAAAGCATTTGCATCAAGTGTATGCCCTGATAGTTCTTACATTCGACTAAACAGTGAGCGGATCAGCTTTTGTCATTAAAAACATCAGGCTTCTGTCTGACAACTGGTGGGGCAGCAGCCTCTATGAATTTGGCATCATTGCCCTCTACAATGGATGGCTTCATCAACGTGGTAGACTCATCCACTGGCTTTGGTGTCGTGTCGCCAGAAACAGTGGTGCTTTGTTTGGCGACATTATCATCATCGTATTCATTGGGAATGTGTTTTTCAAGCGCAATGGAGGGCGATGAACGTATTTTGAATCCATGAACGGCTGCCTGTTCGTCAACTACAAAATAATGCTCATTTTCAACCATAATCTGACCGTTGGCATCACCTCCATTGTTATAAAAGCGTTCTACTTGATCCCAATCGACAGACAGCTCATCCATTTTTTTCTTGTCTGCTCTCTTCTTGCGTATATAAAAGAAGATGGCTGCCGCAATGACACCTAGGCCCTAGATATGTAGACGCATTCAGTGTTTTTTTTTAATAAAGGCACTACAATAAGCACTTACAATAATCACACAAGCAAAAGTAATACCAGCAACAGCACCAGTGCTCAAAGAGCTGCTACTATTAGTAGCACTTTCAGCGGTAATGGTGCCATTGCTACTTGTTACAGGCTTTATTTCCTCAATGTAGGGAAATGTGTCAGGGAAATAGAGGTTGTTTACATCGTTCACACTCATGACAAGAATATCATCCAGAGGATTGTTGTAAACGGCTAAACCAAACATGATGAACAATGTAGTATTGACCAATACAGCTATTAGAAAGTAAGCATAAAGTGTCGGTTCGTGCAAGTTCAGTTACCGTACCTGAATGTGCAAAACGGGGGGCAGATGCTGCCCCTACAGTATTAATATTTTGACGAGTCCACCTGTATGTATCCAAGTTAAGAGTATAACAAAAATCAATGAAAGCTAAGCATGCGTTTAAGAATTATTGAATGATCAGACAAACGAAAGACGTAGTGCGCATACCGACGGTCTGTCCTGTGCTTGTTCCACCAAAGAGTAAAATATCATTCGAGTTGGGCACTATTACCATTGCACAGCGTTATTTGGATGACATTTTGAATTACCAACCTAATTCAACTTACACAATGTAGCAGTAGGGAACATGCGAGGAGATGGGTCAGGCCCACCCAGCCTCGGAGAAGACCAAGAGGCACTCGAGGTATCAAAAACATTGGCACTTTTGTAATCTTGTTTGTTTTCCTTGGTATAATCAGGGCTTGTGTAATAAAAGCCTCCCAAATAATAAATAAGACCAGTTTTAGGGTTGAATGTAACAGTTTGAGCAGAGTAGAGCATAGCTGGTATATTCGTTTGTGGTGATCTGGGTAACCATTGATTGCCGTCATAGTTAAAGTTGACAATGGATGAATATCCCTCATGCATGACGGTTTGGTTTGAGCTGTCAATTTGAATCGGCGTAGTAGTGTTTTTGATGGGATATCTATACAGGATTCAATTGTTTGGTCAGTCATGAGTTATCTTATTGTTGCTTATAGAGACACCTTACTCTGTAACACCTCCATAGAGAGCAATCGTGTTTTCGATAGGAGCTAGGTTGACGGCTGCAGCGTTGTAACTGTATTACACATGCCCCGGAGGAAAAAAAAAAGGAATGAGTTGAGTGTATCACCAGGGATAGAGATATTTACATTTGTCGTATAGAACTAGTGTTGGCATCAGCATATGTGCTCAATGTCTGCCATGTATTAGTATTTCGATTATAAACAATGGTTTGATTTGTGATTATGGTGCCATTATACGTATAGCCACCAGTAATAAACAAGGAGTTGTTATTGTAGACGGCAGAATTGGCACGTCTTCTACCTTCAAGAACATATCTTGTGTTGGTGTGGTTGATCAAGTTCCAGGTTTTAGCAAGGTTAATCATACTTTTATTGTTAGAGAGATTGGTCAATGGAAGACTGTAGATATTAGTGTCCATGGCGTTACCCATCAGTAAACCACCATAACAGTAAATGGAATCTCCCAAAAGACCACATTCTAAATTTGTACAGAGAAATTTGTGTGAGATCAGATGGAAACCTTTTATGATCTGATTTTTATATTACCCGATTCTGATCTCTTCTGTAGCTGCATTGCTTGCAAAATATCCAAATTGGCGATAAATGTTGTTACGACGGCTGCTAAAGCAGCTGTGAGGCATTTCATTTGTTTACAACGTGGAGGAAAAAAGAAGAAATGGGAAAGGGAGCTCAGCAATACAATATCAAATGCTTTTTTGTATTCAAGAAGGACGTGGGCTGAGTGAGGTGCTACCTATTGAACTTCTTTGTAACCATCAACTCGTTGGATTTAGAAATCCACTCAAATCTTAATTTGTTGTAGAATTACTGCAAAAGTCTGTTGATCTCTATAAAATGCAAGTAGATAGTTACACACTTTAACAAAAAGATTTTCCGTAATTACCTTGTTTGACCTATGAAGCAAAGATTTGGTTATTAGAAATTCTCAAACTTAAAGGAGTAATGATCCTCGCGCAACGTGCTTCCGTAACTCGACTCGGTCTTCCAGCGATGCACTATTCTGTATCGTAACCTGGGGCAGAATTTTTGTCAGTCCTGCTGATTTATACTGAAATCTCGCATTCTGACCTCCCATTATCAATCAGAATCTTCTGCAAACGACCTATAACTCTGGAACTGACTTTTCAACAGTGCCCCATGACTGTATCAATAAAAGCAATTTATATATGAGCAGATCCATTGACTCTTACTACTCAATATATGCAAAATCACAGCTAAATCTGGGTGCATTTGAGCCGTGTTTTCTCGTGTTTAAAGCCGTTTTAGACTGCCCGATTAGCATTGGACAATTGCTCTCGACCAGCAGTTACTTCCTGACTCCTTTGCTCAACTTTTTGGAGATCAAAAAAACAAGGCCAAAAATCAACCAAAAAGCATGAGGTACCCCTCATGGTTTTCATCAAAAATCAAACGATCACGTTTTTCACCTTGATAATGAATACTTTTACTATGATATATACTACATCAAAATGTTTCTCTCAATCCAAAGCAACTTCTGAAGCCACTTTTATGAAGCCTTTAGATACAAAACCTCGGCATTTTGGTCAAAAGCCTCATTTTATATTCTCTGAAAATGCTCAGTTAGCTTATTCAGAACATCAGTTAAAAACAACACCATCAGAAGCGCCTTAAAAAGTACTCCAAAAAGCTCTAGGAAGTATAGGGTATTTATCGCAATTTACATGGTCGAATTCTGAAAAGTAAGTGGATCAAGTCGAAATTTGTCAAAATTTTTCTATTTCGGGTCAAGAAGAAGCAATCGGAGATATAATTAATTTTGGCCGGCAGAATCAAAGCTATGCTTATCTTGAAGGTAATTGATGCTATCGGAAGCTCATAAGAAGGGCATTGCGCATCCAAAAGTCTTATAATCTAGCATTGATACTTTTTACTTCTGATGCGGAAGTTTCTATATGGTAGCTTTTATTGTTGAAAACGCTTCCCTCTTTGCATTGATAACTTGATTCAATTGTTCAAAATTATCACAGCCCTGCAAGTGGGTAAAGCGAGGCAGAAGCTGCTTGTAGATTATGATCTCGAGTAGATTCATTATTCGAGATAAATGATAGAAGCAGTGTAATACTTGAGGCCGCTTCCAATTGCCCTTTGAAAGATAGAATGGAGTTTGAGATGATAAACACCTCTATGCGCCTCTGATCTTGACTCCCTGTCTGACGATCCCTCTTCCAAATTGCTTCATCTTGACATTCAAGCATTTGATATATTACATATAACGTTCAATGTCAATGTAAATCTCTTTCTCTCCTTCAGTAATGCCGTATTATACGCAGTTTTATGCATCCTCAGCTTTTTCTCTGTTAAAAGACCATTTTGCAATGTTCTGATGTTCTGATGATAAGATCCAATTTGTCTGCAAATACAATGCAATCAAGCAATTTCCCGAGAGTAGCTTAAGCTGCGAGATGTGGCCTTGGTAAATCTCTCTGTATGTAGATGTCAAATGTTATTTTTTTATTTTATTTTTTTTTTTTTTTGTATGGATGGCATTCACTCTTAAAGGTGATCTAATGTCAACATGACACACCATACCAATGTAGTGCATCCAGAATCTCAAAAAGGCTTGACGAGGGTGGTCACGAATTTTTTTCTTTCTTGTGTCATGAACAGGATGGCTGCGTCTTTGTAAATTGTACCTTTTACCTTCATTGTTCATCTAACATGTCTGCTATGGAAATTGATCAACATGCTCCCAATGGAACACTTTCCACTGACGAGCCTGTGGTAACTGGCATTATCTATCCACCTCCCGATATCAGAAGTAGGATTGAACTCTTTATGAATGAGAATGTATTTGTAACCATCTCTATAGAAATGATTGATAAAGCTGCAGCCAATCTTGCCACCAAAGGACCAGAATTGGAAAACCACATTCGAGAGACCAACAAAGATGGCCGCTTCAACTTTTTAAATCCAAATGATCCTTATTATGCTTATTATCGATTCAAATATCAAGAAGTAAAGGACGGCAAGGGTAGGCATATCCATAATGCTTGAAACCGATAAACACGTAAAAACTAAATTACTTTGTATGATTCAACAGCACCTCAGGTAAATGCCAATGCTCAAGATCGAGTGCAAGAGCCTGTCAAATTACAGCCCGTCAGCCTTGCACCCAAAGAGCCTGAACCATTCGAATTCTCTGCCACCATGCCTTCAATGTCTGCCCAAGATTTGTGAGTACTGTTTAGAGAAAGGCGATGACACACATACTCATTTCTTTACCAGGGATATTATGAAATTAACAGCACAATTTGCAGCCCGTAATGGTCGTGCCTTCATCAGTCAACTTGGTCAACGTGAATCCAGAAACTACCAATTCGACTTTTTGCGTCCATCGCACAGCTTGTTTCCGTATTTCACTGAACTCGTTAAACAGTACACCAAAGTATTTTTACCGCCTAGGGATTTGCAAGAGAAACTGCAAGCAAACAAAGACAACAAATACCACATTCTGGAACGAGTCAAGGAACGAGTTGAATGGGTGGCATGGCAAGAAGCTGAAAAGAAAAAGAAGAATGACGAGGACGAGAAAGAAAGACGTAAGCTGGTGAATTAAGGACACATATTCCAGTTCATGTTACTAACTTGAACGTGTAGTTGCGTATGCTAGCATCGATTGGCACGATTTTGTCATTGTCGAGACTGTAGAATTCACAGACGCAGATGAACAGGCTGAACTGCCACCACCCATGAGCTTGTCAGAACTGGAAAGCATGTCATTAGCTCAAAAACGACTTGCCGCCATGCCTACAGAAGCATTATCACAACAACAAACACCTGCAGAGCCGGAAGATGTGGATATGGATGAATCAGATGACGAAGTAAGCGGCCAACCTGCCGTTCAGCCTATGGCGATGCCCAAGTTGCCAGATACATCAGCACCTATCAAAATTCGTACAGACTACAAGCCCAAATTGTACGGCACTACACCCAGCAAGGGCGCTGTGCCTACCGAGCTTTGTCCTCGTTGCGGTGAAGCTATTCCTGTTGCAGAAATGGCTGAACATATGCGTATTGAATTGCTCGATCCCAAGTGGAAGGAACAAAAGATGGCCATGGAAGCCAAGCAGAGAGACAGTAATTTGTTGCAAGAGGGTAACGATGTGGCCAAGATCTTGAAGAACATTTCTGGCCTGCGTCCCGATATTTTTGGATCTGATGAAGTGGATGCCAACAAGCGTATCCGAGAGCAAGAGGAGGAGGCCAAGAGAAAGGACAGAGTGATCTGGGATGGCCATACAGCTACTATGGGATTGGCTAATCAAAGAGCTCAAAAGACCAGCATCGAAGATCAAATTGCCAATATGCATAAAAAGGTTACTGGCGATGTCAACATTGGCCCTCAAATTCCAGGACAACAGCAGCAGCCAGAATACACGCCATTGCCGCCACCCACAGCATTCTCTGCACCTCAATATTACACACCCGATCAGCAACAAGCATTTGCAAATCAAGTGCCCGGTGTCATGTACAACAATGCACTCCCTCTTCATTCTCCTCCACCACCACCCGTCATGATGCCACAACCACCCATCACACCTGCCGTACGCAAAATGGACGAATCGGATTCAGCAGCTGAAAAGAAGCCTCGCTTAGAAGAGCCTGAATGGCAAGCACCACCTGATGTAAGTTTTTGTCTGTCTGTCTGTCTGTCTGTCTGTCTGACCAGCTTTGATGACTAACGTCTATTATTGTACAGCTCTCCTTTTCCATTAACATTCAAACACCCACCATGCCTGATAAACCAGAATGGAATTTGAACGGAAGCACAATTTCCGTGCCTGGATTATTACCAAATACGCTCATCTCCACAGTAAAAGATCGTATTGCATCTCAACTGGGCATGCCAGCTGGTAAACAAAAGCTCTCCAACGCCAACACAGTACTCAACAACTCCAAGACTCTGAGCTTTTATGGCATTAGCGAGGGACACAGCCTGGTTTTAGAAGTTAGAAAAAGATAAATGTGCAAATTACAAATAAAAGCTTATGCTGTGAGAATGTAAATCCAACGCTGGTATAATATCCCATTTGCTGTTGGGAGTTCTTTATCCAGCTTCTTGACTAAATCGTATTCCCACGGCATTTCAATTAACCTGAGCCAGCTATAAGCTATTTAATATGCTTGACTCATCTCTTTTACTTTCATCTCACTCTCTTTCTTGTTCTTGTTCAACTTGAGAAAAAAAATGGTTGCCAACAACAACATCCCTACTAAATTCCCCAATCTCAAGCCTAGAGGCCCTGGCGGTGAAGCCCTGTTGGCTGCTGAAAGAGCAAAGACTTCATTCGATGTCAATGCGCTCTCCAAGTATATGTACAGCCAAGAATGGCTTGAAAAGATGAACAATGTTTTGCAAATCATTGAAAATGAGCCTGCGTTCGACAAGACCAGCCGCTACTATCAAAGTCGCCCTGACAAGATTTCCACTGGTCTTTGGAAGGATAAGCGTATGGCTGAATTGGCAATGTAAGTAAGAGTGAGAGATGCGATGTGGGATCTGTGGATTGACACACACACACATATATATATATTGATAGTGAGCACAACTGGGACGACCAAGACTCTCAAATAGCCAATTTCCTCTATGATCAATCGACTCCAGTAAGTTCCATGACAAACAAAATAAAACAAAAATGACATTTGTGTGTAACAGTGTATATTTATGTTTACCTAATCTGATTCTTATTAGTTCTCCCTTCACTATGGCATGTTCATCCCCACGTTGAAATCTCAAACCACCGATGAACAAAAGAAGCTTTTCCTCGAGCGCGCATTAAAGCACGAAATCATTGGCTGTTATGCTCAAACTGAAGTAAGTACGCTCCTCTACTAGACACAGGGGGTATATCCATACTGACTATTCTATGACAGTTGGGTCATGGCTCCAATGTCCAAGGTCTTGAAACCACGGCCACCTACATCCCAGAAACCAACGAATTTGAAATCCACTCTCCCACACTCACTGCTGCTAAATGGTGGATTGGTGGTCTTGGTAAGGCTGCCAACCACGCTATTGTCATGGCTCGTTTGATCACAGACGGTAAAGATTTGGGCCCTCATCCTTTCTGTGTCCAAATTCGTAGCTTGGAAGATCACACTCCTCTTCCCGGAATCACTGTAGGTGATATTGGGCCCAAGTTTGGTTTCAATGCTGTTGATAACGGCTTCATCATGTTTGATCACTACCGTGTGCCCCATATTGCCTTTTTGGCAAAGTACTCTCAAGTCAAGCCTGGCACCGGTGAATACAGCAAGCCTCCTAACGCTAAGCTCTCTTACGGCACCATGGTCTTTGTCCGTGCCAACATCGTCATGGGTGTCAGATATGCTCTTGCCAAGGCTACTACCATTGCCGTTCGCTACTCCACCATCCGTCAACAATTTGTCGATGCCGCTAATCCTAAAAAGTGGGACAACAAGGTCATTGAGACACCTGTGCTGGACTACACCATGCAACAATACCGCTTGTTGCCAATCATTGCCTCTGCTTACGCTTGTTTCTTCACTGGCCGTGAAATGTACCGTCTTTATGAACTGAACCAACAAGAAATGCAAAAGGGCAACTTTGGCCTTTTGGCTGATCTTCATGCCAGTTCTTCTGGTCTCAAGAGTTTGACGACTACCATGGCTTTGGAGTCCTTGGAAGACTGTAGACGTGCTTGCGGTGGTCATGGCTACAGCATGTTCTCTGGCTTGGGCCAATTCTACCAAGACTATCTCCCCAACGTCACTTGGGAGGGTGACAACTACATTCTCACTCAACAAACCGCTCGTTATTTGCTCAAGACATTCCGTAATGTGCTTGCTGGAAAGGCCGAACCTTCTGAGCACAACCAAACCATCAACTACTTGACTCAATACCTTCAGAACCCCAAGGCCAGGTGCCCTGCTTCCAGCTCTGAGGAGTTCCTCAATGCTGAATTGATCTTGTCTGCCTTTGGTTTCCGTGCTGCTTACGGTATCGCCAAGGTTGCTGAGCAGCTTGATCGCCACGGCCGCTCTTGGAACAGCATGTTAGTTGAAATCCGCAACATCTCCAAGGCTCATTGTCAATTCATGTTGGTCCGCAACTTCCTTGTTACCCTTCAAAATGACGCTGAACTTGCCAAGCCCGAGAACAAATCCTTGCTCGCCATCTTGAAGACCATGTCTTTCCTCTTTGCTCTTCACACCATAGAGAAGGAGCTCTCTGAATTCCTGTTGTCTGGCTACTTGTCTCCTGAGCAAAGTGCTATGTTGAAGGAGCAAATCCTTTCTTTGCTTGACAAGGTTCGTCCTGAGGCTGTGGGTCTTGTTGATGCCTTTGCTTTGCCTGATTACTACCTTCACTCTGCTTTGGGTCGCTATGATGGTCGTGTCTATGAATCAATGACCAAGATGGCTGAGGCTGAGCCTTTGAACCATACTCGTGTTGTTGCTGGTTATGAGGAATTTATCAAGCCATTTGTCCATAAAGGAAAGAATTTGGCTATTGCCAAGGATGAAGCTTCTTCAAAGCTTTAGATTATATTATAAATTCTTGTATAATAGTAGATAGAAATATACTTTATCCCCTCCCCTCCTCCTCTTTTCCTAGTAATTTTACATTATAAAACTTTCCGTTCAATTCAGGAAAAAATCAGAGCTACCATATCAATCTATCAATATCTAAGAGAGTGGACCACATGTCTTTATTTTAGATTAGAGATTTCATTACGCATGCTTTCATTCGTTTATCGTTCTTGCTCTATATATACAAAGTTTGATCTCCAGCAGCTCAAGTCTTTGAAGGACTCTGCTTAACTATAGTCTCTCTCCGAGGACAAGAATACCAAATGCTTAACTTGGTTCAATGCTGACGAGCGAGCTTGCCAAGTAAGGTTGTCCCCATCTTGTAAACTACTGCATGCTACAGTTACAAGGCGTCTTTACTATGCTTCAATAAAGAAAAGGCTCTTTGATGGTTCCAGGGCTCTTCAAGAACGTTACGTAAACAATGAAAAGATGAGTGACATGAAATGGAAATGTATGTCTACTGGCTTGCCTGGAATTTTGACCCATGATGGTCGAGCTAGCGTCCCTGGTCGGCAAGATGACACTTATCTACAAGACCAAAGACGATGTCAGGGTGCTCAACGGAACTCCTTTTTGGCTGCTTAAAGTCAAGAAAAATGGCATCAATCAAGACCAAAGATATCTCGACTTCATGTGCTCCCAACAAGCTCTGGCTCACTCGTAATATTAATTACTAAAGTTGTATGTCACTGCCCTTGATACGATTTAAAATCGCTAATATGTGCTCATAAAAGCTCATCTTTCTCCTCTCATGTCGGTTATTTGCGAGCATAATGCCTGACATCTGCCAACCATCATCATTTCTAATATATATAAAAAACGTCGGGATGGCCAATCAGAGATCAGAGACGTAAAAAACTTAAAGCACTGAGTACCGTACAAGGTTCAAAAAAACCACTGGTGAAGCTGGCACTGGGGAGGGAGACTTGGTATCTAATTCAACATTTGGTAACGTTGACCTATAAGGGGGTTTTACTTCAGCGAAACGAAGGTGCAAAACCATAGTATTCAAGCGGCAAATTTAGGTTTTCATTTCCATTTTTAATAGACTTATCAACAACATAACGCATCAGAATTTGCATGAATTAGCTTTACCAAATCAATATTCGTTCTATCTGAACTAGAAATCGCACAGGCCGCAGAAATGCCCTTCCTCCAGAAGATTTCAGCTACTAAGGATGCGCTTCATGCCGTGTAAATAAAAGCTATAAAGCAAAACATAACCAGATTTGACAGCTTTCAAGCCTTCATATCTTGACATGTAGATCTTTCTGAGCCATCGGAATGACGCCAAACAATTGTACTTGAATAGCAGTAACTTCCTGACACCTTTGCTCAACTTTTTAGGGACCAAAAAAAAAATGGCCAAAAATCGACCAAAAAGCATGAGGTACCCCTCATGGCTTTCATCGAAAATCAAACGATCGCGTTTTTCACCTTGAAAATGAAGACTTTTACTATGGTATATCTTGAATCAAAATTTTCCTCTTGATTCAAAGCAACTTCTGAAACCACTTTTATGAGGTTTTTATATGCAAAATTTTGACATTTTGGCCTAAAACCTCATTTCATATTTTCTTGAACTGCTCAGTAAGTTCAGTCAAAACATCTATTTTACTTGGCACCATTGGAAGCGTCTTGGAAAGTACTCAAAGAATGTATTAGGAAGCATCGGATGATTATCACAATTTATATAGTCGAACATCACAGAATTGTTCTGTCAAGTCGAAAATAGACGCAATCTGTCCAATCTTCAATAGAAAAAGATAAACTGAATTTGAATTGATTTTGGCGGCGGCGCTGCTACTGGCTTACCCAAATGCCTTTCTGATGATGTTAATGACGATTGTGATGCTGATTAAATGGGGACAATGAAGTTGAATGAACAGTTGTTTGGCTTGAAGACTTTTTTGGGGAGTTTTGCCTCATAAAGGCGCCTTTTGCAATGACAATATCTCAAAAAAAGCGCTGTAGATCTTACACAAGTCCTGTATTTGCGCATAACCAGCATTATGCGCCATCTTAAGAGCATCAGCAGCAGCAAATGGTATAACAATTCTACTATCAGAATATGGAGATTGTGGTGTATAAATGCCGCATAAAACTTGAATTCTCTTTTACAACGTCTCAATAATAGGCTTTGTTTTAATTTCAGTGTATAAGCAAAAAGATGCTGAGGGAGATATCTCCTCTCCTCCTCCTCCTCCTCCTCCTGGCTTTTATATAACCTTTTACTAATAATTGATTGTTTAAAATTTACTTGATATATCAAAATTTTATTGTATCTGATATAAGATGTCTTTGGCGAGAGTCTGCAGGGCGACATCGTCATCGAGTGTAGTGCGATTGATCGGCTAGTCTATTATATACTGAATATCAAACGAACGCACAGCTTAGCTTACAGAGCTCTGGCGCAATTAAATATTTGCTTCACAGGCAGATACTTGGTGTCAGTTGTGGAGCAGTGGTAAAGCAAGTGTACGCTTTTCCAATATTTCAATGCAGCGTTAGCGGATGTATTTGTACTTATTGAATTACACAATGCTTTGTTTACTTTTTATACAACTTTTTATTGATCAAGCTTGTGTACCTTGTCTTCAGGACATGATAGGTAACATTTGAATAATGTAAAAATAACTGTTGTCTAATATGCGGCGGTATATCTCTTCATCTGTCAAACAGTTATTGGCAACATTATTTAAGGCACCCCAAACTTGTTCTAGATCTGATATATTGATGCCTGACCTGTAAAACCACTTGAAGTATTCCTTCATGAAAGCTGTAGCCATTCTCAGTATGTATTTCTCTTCACTCCACCCTTTCTCGTTCCTTTACACTCTTTGTTTGCGTAGCATCAACACTGTCTAAAACCATTTCTTAGTTGTCATATTTTTGTGTCTTGACAGCTCATATTTATAACCAAATCTATAAAGCGCTACTCTTGTTACAGTATGTATTGATCTGGTCAATCGATGTACCATTACAAATGCTCACATTTTTCTTGTCTAGTTATTTTTTTTTGTCAAATGTCTAGTGTGCGAACAAAAGTAGAGCAAAAAGATCCGTTTACTGGCACTCAAACCAGTCATCCCCCCAAAGAAGAGTCGTTGCTAAAGGGAAGAAAAGAGAATATGAAGCTGTAACATCCGCAAGTGCTACGTCCACATCAAGTTATCAGTCTGTTGTCAAAAGGCCCAAGACATTCGGTGTCTCGCCGCAGCGATTGATGGATAGCTTTTTTCAAGCAATGAGGGAAATCATCGAAAACAAAGCAAGGCCCATCATTGACAAGCCTAGTATATTGGATGTACTCAAGAAAGTATTACTCTCGGTGAAGAGGCTCCCCCTAGGTGTCATTACTACTGCTGAAAAGATCTGTCAATGTGCCAGAGATGAGTTGAAAAATCATCTTGAACACCATGGTACTAAGCAAAACTTTCAGTACTTTCAAGAGTACGTCAAGGATCATTTCGATGCTATTGTGGTATCTTTATAGCCTCAGGCCTCTACGCCTACATTCACTGGTGAAAGTGCATCCATCCCAGCTACACCGGTTATTGCTCCTTCTGACTCTGTAGCGTTTCTTCGCCGCGACCACTCTGGCTTGGACATGGCATCCGACATGTCTTCTGTGTCTGGCGCCCCTTCATATGCAGCAATGTCTTCAATCTCGCATATATATCCATGGTTGAAGCTCCCCCCAGACAATGTAGGATACCGCACTTATACCGTGTCTTTCAAGAGCCTTTTACGAGAGGGTGTGCCTTCCGATCTTGTCGAGTCATTTTTGCAGAAGCTAAATAATGCATTGCATGATGTATCTGACTATGTTATGGACTTGCAATTGATGATATACACATTGATGCTCTCAATGAAGTCCTCGCAGCTCGTAGCTCATAGTGGTAATATTCAGCTGAAGAAAGCTCGTGGTTTCCAAATACAAGGCATCCTCCCAGCAGGCTACAATATGAAAACTAATGTCATTACCTCTGCTCCTCCATTACTCTAATGCCTTGCAGTCTACGGCTTTTTGCAACGGTATCAAGGAATCTTTTCCAGAGCAGACACATTGATTACCTGCATACTGCTTTGTTTGGCCAAAGAGGTACCAAGATCTCGCATACTACATTTGCTGCTCTGTCATCCACCAATGCGCCAATGCTCGATGCTATCGCAAGAGATACGCCTCAACCTGCTAGTGAACTCATGATGGTGGCTCGAGGTTTGTACAAAACAAATCTCGAAAACATGTGGGCAAGTAATAAAATATTTAACAAATCACTGAACAAGCTACTGGAGATTCTTCTTCGCGCGCATCTCGCCCCAAAACGAGAGTCGCATTACTGGGAACTTCAACAAACCAAAGCAAAGAAGCAACCCAAGCAAGTTGTCAAGTCTGACATTTGCTCACAACCTTACCATTCTGCCTGGTCTTACCTCTGTCCGTATTTTGGGCACCAAACCAAGTCCCAACAAGTCAGTTTCCAATGCGAAGAAACCTCTAGATATTGATTGGGATACCATGAGAGAGCTTCAAACCAGAACTAATCAAGCATTGAGGAAGGACATTGACCAACTGGAAACCGATACCAAGGCTGTGTCTGATGAGCTGAAGGCTGCAAACAAGGACCACAAGAAGGAGCAGTATTCTACAAGGATCAAGGACTTGAAGAATCAACGGCACACTGATCGTAGCAAACGCCAAGGAATCAAAGAGCTGAAGGCTCAAAGACATCCCTCTTGTATCAAATTACGAGCCTCCTCCTTCTGACCAACATCTCGATTCAATGGTGTTTTCGGGTACTGATAACGGGCTGGCTGTAATGACAGAAACTATTGGCGTGAATCTGAACAAATACAAATATCACTTGTCACTGCATAATAGATTCTCTCCTCTCACCCATCTCGATGCTGATGAAGGCAATTTGTCTGATAGCACTGGTACCGCTGCTGGTAACGATGGCAATGGCGTTGATCAAGTTATTACGAACGATGCTATTGACAAGGATGAAATTCGTGATGGCAGTGTTAAATGCGATGGAGATCCCAATGGTGATGATGGCGACGCCGGCGCTACTGCTAATGATCGTGGTCAGACAACAACATTTGAGCCTCTGTCAGAGTCATACAAGATGCGTGCTGAAGGTATCGACTTTGGTTCTGGCCAATTCATGAGGCGAAAGATCACTTTGAAAGACAAGAAAACAACAGAAGAAGGAAAGAGAGTTCAAGAGATTGAGCAACAATTGCCGAGATCCAGTGTGTTCAGAGCCAAAGAGGTAGAGGATGTCATATCAAATCTTGATGCACACAGAAGCAATGGCCAAGCATTGCGAGCGTTCTATCATTCAAAGAAGCAGAATACTCTCTCTAACAAGACTGAGCACATTGACAGGCGTTTCCGTTCTCGTTTCGCTTCGCGTGAAAGATCCTTTTGTGCTGGTGTTCGTCCCCAAACGTCACTTGTAATGTTCATTGGAGATCGTGGTCTTTGTGTCGACTCTCGTTTGAAGGGTCATTTGAAGTATGGTAGAAGATGGAAGCCTCGCTTACATTCATCTGTCGCCACTGTGCATACTACCAACGAACACAAGACATCCCAGACGTGCACGTACTGCTTTGGGCCCACCTCTCATCCCACACAAACCACCAAAGCAAAGGATGGTAAGACCAAGATAAGGTCCATTCATGGTGCATTCCTGTGCTTAAATCCTGCCTGTGTGTCCGTTCTCAATCACAGAGCCATTCAAGGTAGAGACAAGACATCTGCTTTGGCCATCGCTGTCTCTGGGCTTTCCACACTCTTATTCAGGCAGCCATTGCCTGTATTCAACCCCAAAACCCAGTCAATCCAACACTGGCACTACCTCCAAGATCACCTCTTTCTGCAACAGAAACGAGAAACGGGACGGCAGCGGTGCTGCATTAGCGGACGCTTGAGTCTTCAAGGTAATAATGTGCTCAATCTGGCACTGCTTTACTAATTTGTCATTTATTATACTCGCAAGATTCAAATTTTCAGTCGGTTATGCTAATGTTGAAAGTAGCAGTGGTGCAAATGTTTACTGAATATTGTTGCAGTGACTCTGTGAATTCTCATGCTGTGGTGATACAAAGATGATCCTGAACCCCATCCATATTCACCGTGATTTGATCTTACAAAAATGAAAAGTTACATATTTGGCATGCATGTTGAAATCTTACAGCATGAAAATCCGTTTCTTTAGAATACTGCTTGTCGACATGTAATATTTCCCCAGTTGTCAAACTGGCCATGTAGTTTCCATATGTTGGTCAACCACAAGAGTTGCTTATAATGTTGAACAAACTTGATTTCTCACTTGTTACATGTGAAAAATTCACTCTTTTTGCATTCTTCCCCATCATGCAAAAAAAAAAAAAAAAAAAAAAAAAAAAAAAAAAAAAAAAACTCACGTATAAATAAAGTATAACTTGGAAGCTAAAATAAAATTTCTTCTTCTTTTTTCTTGTATTCAACTGTATATACATTATGGCTTCACAGCAACCACCTCAACTCGTTTCTAATTTGCTGCTCCCTGAGCTTGAGCGCCAATTGAAGGAAGATCAAAATCTTTGGCCCAATGTAAAAGGTCTCTTTATTGTCACAGTGACAAAGAAGAAGAAGGCTGCTGCCACATGGTAACTATTAACTTGCAGCATGAATTTTTCTCTTGCACTCGTAATAACCCTCTGACTTTATAGGTATCTGCTACTCCAAGGTATACATAGGCTCCATGCAGCAGAAACTAACTGAATCAATGTACATTTGACCAGTGTTCTAACACATTTGTGATACTGTAGGCAAAGATGTGATGCCATTGATCACTGCCTCTGAGGAAGATGCGCGCGTAGGTGTCAAGGGCAAAATCAGAACTGTAAAAGTTCAAGTCGATGATGCAGATCTTTTGAATTTCATCACTGGAGGGTAAGTTGAACAGTTGTTCTATCAATTTCTCTATTCATCTAGTTGCATTTTACAGTATGACTGGTGTCAAGGCCTACATGACCGGAAAGATCAAGGTAAAGGGCGATCTCCTGTTGGCACAAAGATTGGAAGAGGTTTTTGAAAAGCTTGGTGGAAGAGAGGTATGTATTCATCTTGGAGAAGTGCAGGGTAGGATCAATACTCACCCAGTTTACTTATATAGAGAGCCATTGATTTCATCAAGAACAACGAACAAGCTTTAGCAATGACAAACAAATCGAAGTTGTAATCGACGTTATATATTACAATAAATATCTGACAGATTTTTCAGGATTCTATTTGTGCAATACTTGATTTATGCGGTTTGTGTGTAGCATGACACTAGTAACATAATGAAAGGCGATATTGCCCGCCACTTGCTTTACGTCATTTAGAAAGCCCAGGTACAGCCGAGCATGCTCTATGGAATTGCTCTATCATACCAGTAACGTTAAACATCAAACCATAGCACTGTTCACCACTGTCTACTATAGTTTGAAGTCAAGCGTATTCTGCTAAAAGTCGTGTATACAAAATTCTAACTTTCTTATAAAGTTGGCTCGTTAGTTTTAGCAATTGAAGGCTGTATATGGTGGGGTTTATTACACGCGCTCTAATCAACAACTTTTAACTATAGATCTGGCTCTTTGTGATGCTCCAGATCTGTCCCAAATAATGCGTATACGGGCAGACAGCATACTTGCTTTACCTCTTACCATTTAAAAATACAGTGTCTCCAGTGCCAAATGGCGCTTTTGAACTTCTCAATTGGCGTCTTTGATAAAACCCAATTTGCGCTTTCAACTATATACCAATCTGCGCATTCGACTAGCCCAAATTGCACATTTTGTAGTCTCAATTTGCGCTTTTGACAATTTCAATTTACGTATTGAATAGACAAGCAAAAGTCAAACAAAGACTCTTTTCTCTTATTTCTCTCATCACATTCGCAGTAATAACGAGTTTTTATAATGAAGATGGTAGCGAAGCTATGGATTGGGATGAAGGAAGACGACAATCCATACAGAACAGAATCTCTTACTTCGTTGGATCAATGGCGTGCATGCCGGCTGATATTTGAACCAACCATTGATGATCCGGAGAAAGTAAATGCTATAGCAGAATTGGGAAAACTTATAACATCTATTGGGATGAGCAGCAATTGAAAGGTTCAAAGGTTCAAAGAGCAACGTGTTTTCAAAAGCGCCATGGGGGGAGGGCACTGTATATAATATATGTAAGATTCGCATATAATAAAATAAAAACATTGTATAATGTATAAAGATAAACACTAGATGTGTTACGTTATTTCCCACTGAGTTGTGTTAGAATGTATATAGGCATGTACACAACTTGAACCGTTTGATTTAAAAATATTTGTATTGCTCGAAATCCTTTGTGATATTCATGTTATTTGTCACATATTATTTACATCATTTGTGCTATTTATATCAATGATATCACATCCTACACACGACTTTTTTTGCTTCTTTCGACTTGCTTCATTTGACGAGAAGGTGGTGGGCATTGAAGGCAACGAGGGTCTCTCTAAACAGGTATCAAGCCAAGAAAAATCATCGCTTTTATCTGCTTGGGGGGGGGGTATTCACAACAACATTTAGCACAACTTTCATAATCTCGCAGCAAACCCAAGAAGACAAGATGGCGGGCAATACCGTCGAACCAAATTTTTCTACTTTGCTGCTGATCTCGATCTTTTTGCCACGGAAAACACGAGAAACATAGGCAGTAGGTCTATCTAATTCGACCATGGTACATGACAATCCGGAATGTAAAATACCAACTGTACGGATTGCAGTTGATCGGTTATCATAGTCAATCGCTTTGAGCAATACATCCATCATGTCTTTGAGCATTCTAGGCAATTTAATAAATCCTTCCTGCATGAACTTGGTGCCATAATCTTCTTCAATTCTGGGTTTTGCCTCACTACCACCAAACTCCAATGGTAAGTTGTGGCCATTATCATACTGCCGGAACACAAGATCACATTTATGACCGTAGGCCAGACGAGGCATGTTGTTGATTGCCGTTGGGGTGCGGTTTTGATTCATTCTTCTTTTGCTACCAAGGCTAGCGCTTTCACCTGTTGCAGCTTCGATCCCTTTGACCTTGTCGAAACAGGACTCTATCATTGACCAAATATGAGATTGATACCAGGCTTCAGTGTAATAACGATCCATATTTCCGAATTGATATTCCCTGACTAACGAATGTACCACGTGGTTGACCCAATCTTCATCTGCATTTATATCTTTGTCGTAATTAGCACGAAATTGATGGTTCGTGCCTAATGCAGTACGAATCTTTTGTGAGGAGTCAAGATTATAACTGTTTAAAAAGGGTTTGAATTCTTTTGTCGGGAATGGCATTGGTATTCCACACCTTTCTTTCCCCTTTTCTACGACATTTTTGGTCAAACGGGGTGATTCCCTAGTTTTGTGCGGTAGTGGCGCACATTATGGTCTCTCCCATCTCGATAGTTGACAGAGTACATAGTCGCTATGTTTTTCCCTTACCAAGGTTTTTTCAACATAGAAGAATAACGTCAGGAGTAGCCAGGGTATGTGATTTATCACATATACCGAGTCTCTTCTGCTCTCAACTGTGGATGATGGGTTTCACTGACGTGAACGTTTGCTTTGTTGTTGGTGTGGTTCTGATTGCTCTCTCTCTTGCTTGCGGCTTCGGTCGAGTATCTTTGTTCTCTCGTGATAACCATCTGATCAAGTGCTGACAGTACTATCCTTAGTCAAATATCTCCTGGGCTCTTCTCATGAGAACACACTCTTTGCCCCAGTAACAATTCAAATTAGTAGTCATGCCCTTCTTGTCCCTCTTGTGCATACACTTATAGACTAGTCGTTTTAGGTAGAATAGTCTTTTGGTAGCATGTTAATAACATTATAAATACGAGTGGTAGCCTGCCTTCCTCCATACAAAAAATAAATAATTTTTTTTGGTATTCCTTGATTCTTCGAGTTCTTCTGGTGTACTGCGCATAATTTTCGTCGTACGGGTCCATAATCAGCGATTTGCTAGGATGATCTGCAGAACATTGAATCCCAAATACGAATAATTCGTTGTCTACGCACTTCCCGGTAGAGAGAAACCATTTTTTAGAGTTATCCAATTTCTTGAACATTGCTTCAAATTCTGCATTGTGCTCTTCAGCATCTGGACTACTTTGGATATGAGATTCTGGGTCTTGAGATTCTGGGTCTTGAGATTCCAGCATTGCAATTTCATTCTCGACTTCCTTATTTTTCATCGTCTGCTTAAGAAAGCTCTTGTTCACCATAAATTTTTTTCGAGCTATTAAATAAAAATGCTGTTTGACAAGTATGGTGTTCAGGGTCTAGATATTGAGTCTCTATTAATATGGGCAACATCATAAATATATTAGGGTATCCTCACCTTTTCCGGGTTATGTCGCGCATTTCTAGTCCAAAGTATACAGTCTCTATGAACGTCTGTTTTCTTGAGCTTCAGCTGCGCAATATTATTCAACGCAACACGTAAGGACGAAACGCATGATGACCAGTCTTCACATTGAGAGTGTTTAGCAAAGCCTAGTACTGGAAAAGGTATGCCATGTTTATAATTTGAGAGAACCCACTCGGTATTAGAATCATTTATGTTACCAGAAAGATTCGAATGTTAAATACAACCAATGCTGATTAGATTGAACGTAATGAAGTCAAGTGTCAATTAAAAGAAAGTAAAGTGAGGTATTGTGTAAAATACATAATAATTTTGCTATCCGAAGTACACGTCCCTTTCCATTCCTTTCTTTTCAATTTTACCGTTAGGATGAAGATTTACTATTATAGCATTATAAACCTACAGTATGTAGCATTCATTCAGTGGGTATACCACCTACCATATGCCTAGTGAAAAGGTTGTGTTCCACTTTTTATTCTCATTGCTATTGCGATAAGACAATCAAGAGGGTGACAAAAGTACTATCAGGCTACATATATTACTGATCCTACTTTATTTTAGTATTTGATAGTACGATTTAAACGAAGATGGGCATACAATCGACTGTTCAGGACATGACGTCCTAGATATGCTTTCAGGCATATTAAATAAAGGCTGGAAACGGTCTTTCTTGGATGGCTCCAGGAAGTGATCACTTCATTTTGACAGTGCCTTTTATACAGGGTGAAGAGGTTTAAGACACTTCTCCAACACTACCTGTTTGTATATATAAGGCAGATTGTATTCTTAATTTCATGTAATGAAGCTCCAGAGGATCACTAGATAACTAGCACAATGTGACACACCCATTTTAGAGTATCTCTCCTAGCCCAATTGCCTTCAGAAGAATACTACATAGCCATGCCTATTTACAAGAATAATTCGATTTGATCATTCATGAAGGCGTTTCGCTTTACCGAATCCACGGTTGCGCATTTGTGAGTACCTTTTTACCTGCTATTCTCAACTGTACTAATTGGTAATTGTAATAGTCTTGATGATATCCAAAGCCCACGCAATCCATTGTTCTTCAAGAGTCTGGAGCGAACTGCGGCTATTGATTCAGTCAACAAGTTGGTTTTTAGCTGTAAATGATATTATTTCTTTTAAATGATATGTTCCTCTCAATCAAATCTGGATTGCACTAGTATGTTAAATTAGGATATAGGGTTGGATCTATTACGACGGCTGCTATTAAATGAGACGGGATTGGCTCTGTTGTAAATGAAGAAATGGGTCATTGCTGGATTTTCTGGTGGTATGATCTAGCGTAGTCAACATTTTATGCATTACGTTTGTTACCCAATTTGGGGATTGCGGCGAAACCGAACTGGAATGTCATGTCACTCACAAGCACTACAATGGGTGCTCTGAAGTCCATGTGTCAATAGTCTGACCAATAACATGCTGCTTGGTGGCTTTATTTGCTACTTACATTGCTGTCAAGTTGAAACAAATACTCAGTGGCAGTTCTTTTGATTTCCGAGTGCATTTGTCAGCTGGATTATTCATCTATTGACGTTCTGGAGAGTGCTTTAGGCACCACATCCAATTAGTAATATGCTACTTGAGCCAGTATATAAAGCAAAGCATTTGGTTGTGAATATCTCTATTTCAACCATACAAACATAACAACATTATCATAAACATGTCTCAAACTTACGTCGTCACCGGTGCCTCTCGTGGTCTAGGTCTTGAATTCGTTCATCAATTAGCTGCCAAGGGAAACACTGTCTTTGCTTGTGCTCGTAATCCCGATAGCGCTACAGGCCTCCAAAAGTTGGTCGACAACAAGCATGTCTTTGCCATCAAACTTGATGTCGACAGTCATGAATCGATCAAAGTGAGCATAATGTGGTGGAATTGAAATGTGTCCATATCTAACATCTACCTATTTGTAGGCTGCTGCTGAAGAGATCTCGAAAAAGACACCTGAAGGTATTGATGTCTTGATCAACAATGCCGGTATTGATGGTGAAGCGCCTGGTACCGCTGTTGAAACTTTGTACGTTATTCATGTGTATGCTACATCGACTTGTATTAATGTCTTTTGCATACATAGATTGGAAAGCGATTTAGCCACCATTTTCCACACCAATGTCATTGGTGTTTCTAATGTTACAAAGGAGTTTTTGCCATTGCTTCAAAAGCGTGGTAAAGACCATGTCAAGAAGATTGTCAACATTTCGTCTCTTCTTGGATCCATTACGCTCGCTAATCAAACCTCTCCTGCTGGTAGTCGTCCCGCTTACAACATATCTAAGGCTGCCTTGAATATGTACGTCAGGATGCTGGCCACTAACCTCGCCAAGGATAATTTCATCGTGTATTCCAGTCATCCTGGTTGGGTTGCTACTGATTTAGGAGGTCAATCTGCTCCTGTTCAAGCCGTTGACTCTATCAGAGGTCAATTGGCTAAGCTCGAGAGTGTAACAGCCAAGGATAATGGTGGATTCTTTGATTTTGAAGGAAAGACTCTTCCTTGGTAAAGTCTTTCAGCATTACTTATTTGAATAAATTGAATGATTTTTTTTAGCACTGTTGCCTGCATCATATCAAATGCTGTTTCTTTTTTTTCAGGGCGATCGGATCGAATTCATTGTCATGATTCGATATGGTTGCTCCAGATAGCCATTTCTATTCAATACTGATAACAAAATTCCCGAAAAATATTGATACACAACTGCATCATATGCAGTTTGAATGTGCACATGTGCGTATACAAACATTACCGCGCAAGAAAGAACTTGGTTTGCATCTAGTTTCAGCTTTTTCTAAACGATCGCAACAACATTAAAGCAAAGCAAGGTAAAATACCTACAGATCATCATCAGACTAAAATCTAACTTGCTTCCATAAACTGCATGGAAACTAAGTGTTCATTCGGCATTGATCTCGATGTTATATCTGTTAAAACAACAAACATCACATGTGTGTTTTCTAAGCAATTTGCATCGAATTGAACGAGTTTCAATTGCACATTTAGGGTTCGATATCCGAAGAATATAGAGTCTCTACTCTGAAATGCAATATGGACTTTTATATCTATAGAGATCAAGGAGAAGCAATGGCTAAAGCATCCACTTCTCCTTTTTTTTTTCTCCAATCTACGTGGCAGTTTAGACTAAGTCAGCTATCCAACCCTTTGAGTAAATCTGCAACAACCTTCAAAATAAACACAATGAACTTTGGAGTTTCAAAATATATATATATATATAAAAAAAAGGGTTTTCAGAAGTTTGGTTTTGTGTTCAAAAAAGCTTTTTTCTTCTTTTTTTTCGATTTGAATCCTCTTCTTTTATATACACATTACTAGACAGATTGTTTTTTTTTACAAGGGATCATATAGATAGCCACCATGGATAGCGATTTATTTGCCAAATTATTTGGTTATTTTAGTATAGGTTGTTGGATTGTAGTGTTCACTCCGTAGGTTGTTCATCCCAGAGTGTGTACATTTGTGTCAATTTATTCTGTTATAGCCAATTGTATGAAAATTATACAAGAAAGAACACAGATGGTGTATCAATACAATTCTTGTCATTCTGGATTCTAGGAGACATTCTGAATCTATTTGGCATCATACTCGAAAATTTACTATTTACCATGGTATGAGGTTTTTTTTTTTTTTTTTTTTTTTTTTTTTTTTCGATCAAATCATTACAACTCATGACTCATCATTCATTTTTTTTTTACACAGCTCTTGCTAGCTCTCTACTACTTGTTTGCGGATTGTTTATTGATGGGACAAGTCATTTACTACCGCACTGTGTATCCTCAGCGCCATATTGAGGAGGTTGTTGTAAATGATTATGGAGCAGGAGGTTCAAATCTTGTCATACCTCAGCATCATCATCATAGACGCTCTTCCATCTCCTCTTCATCCTCTACTAGCAGCAGCAGTTCAAGCTCAAGTCCTTCCAATGCTAGCAGTAGTGTCAGTGGTCTCAGCCATCACAATGACTATATCAACGAACACACATCCCTGTTGCCTACCAAGATCAACAGCAAAAGTCGCACATCATCTACCACCATCCAACACCACCAACAATCATCCAGAACTCGCACTATTGTCCGTCTCTTCTTTGCATCGAGTATCGTGTCATGGACTGCACTCATGGTTGGCTCTGCCTTGTTCTTCTTTGGACCTGGCCAACACAAAGTAGACATGAGTCAGTGGCATGTAATTCCTCAAACACTGGGCTGGGGAAGTGCCATCTTGTACTGTGTTAGCCGTATACCCCAAATCATGCAAAACTTTAGAAATGAAAGTGTCGAAGGACTCAGTTTACCCATGTTTGTGTTTAGTGTCGTTGGCAATGTTACTTATTGCGTGGTAAGTCTCGAACTGGCTTAATGTGTAGCTATGTATTAAAGGAGTTTGATGTAGAGCATTGTATTGGAATCTACAGATCCAACATACCTGTTCATTAACCTGCCATGGTTAATTGGAAGCGGGGGTACCTTATTTTTTGATTTCACTGTAAGTAAAAATAGGAATCAAGGAGTTGAAAGTGAGTTGTTCATCATTTGTTGTAATCTAGATTTTCTTTCAATTTTACATGTATCGCCAACGCACAGACCTGGATAGCAAGACTACCATATAAATCTATATATACACACACACACACACACACACACACTGTACAAATAAAAATAAAAAGAGAGAGAGAGATGCCCTTGATTGCACATTCATCCAAGGAGAGAGACAGGAGAGAGTTGCACCATATTTCATGTGTGGATAAAATGACGATGTTTCATCCGATGCATATTTGAGACAAAACAGACATGCAATGGGCGTTTTATAGAGACATCGATCTGCAATAAATAAGCATCAGTTGATCATGCTGATCCTTCTGCTCGCCTGTGCCGTATATAAAGGCTTTCTGTTGGCATCAGGTAGTTTTTCTCACTTTCTTTCTCTCATTATACACGCATACACATCACATCATGAACCAGCAAGTAACTTTACCACCCATCAAACATGTCTTTCAGGGCTTGTTGAGCTCGAAACCAGCAGATTCATTGCACCGTAAGTTGCTGCTTTGTACATGGCACAACACACATACTCATGATTGTATCTACTGTAGAAAAGCACCATTATCGTCGCTCGTCTGCGGGCATGGAGTCTGCAGTGGAAGCAGTTCGATCCTTGCAGCAATTATCATCGGCATCAGCTGATGCACCTTGCTTTCATTGTTCACCTGCTCCTGCTGCTCCTTCCTCCTATTCTTGCTGCACAGCAGCTCATCACCACCATCATCATCAACAACAACCCATCCATACGCAGCTTGCAACATCATTTGCAGGACATCGTCGAACTGTGTCAGCCTCTGTAGAAGCACCGTATTGTCATGTATCCTATCCACTGGCTCCTCCTCCTGCTGCTGCTGCTGCTGCTGCTGCGGGTGCTCTGTCTGATACATGCTCTCCTTATTCACATTATCCACACACCCACTCACATTATCAGCATCGATTCTATGCACCTTACGCTCACGTTCATGCTCATCAGCAGCATCCACCAGCACACTACTTTCCTCGCCGTGCAAGAGCACATACCACATCAGGCTATCCACCTACCATGCTCTATCCTATGCATGCTAATCAGCAAACATCAACAGCGTACAGCACAGCGAATGAGATGCAAACACCATTCTCGCCTCCTTCTTCTGTCTCTTCTTCGTCAGCACCCGCATCAGCAACCACAATGCCAGCTAAAAATAGCTCGAACGTCAACAACCACAGATACCATTGTCATCATTGTAGAAAATCCTTCTCAAGACCTTCCTCGCTCCGTATTCACATTTACTCGCACACAGGAGAAAAGCCATTCAAATGCCACTATCAAGGATGCGGTCGTAGTTTCAGCGTCCACAGCAACATGCGTAGGCATTTAAGAGTGCATTACTACCCTCAACAGCAACAGCAACAGGCAGGCACGAGCGCACACATGAACAGCAGCATGCGGTTACCACTGGTACCATCCTCGAAAAGTGCTAATTACAGTGACGAAGAAGAGGAGGAAGAGGAAGACTGCAAGACAAAGGACAAGGAGGAGCAAAACCATAAACAACACTTAATGTTGATGAGACAACAAACAGACTACCACAACCAACAACAAACAATGTGCTACACTAATGTATGATAAACATGACATGACATGACATTTATATTTATACCACTACCATCTTGGAAAAAAAAAAGAACATATTCTCATTATTCTCATTGTTACTATTATCATTACTACTATATTACTATTGCTGTTCTCGTAAACATTACCTCCATTATCAATTTATCAAATAAAATCTCATTTTACGAAATCAAGGGGTCGTCTGTGTAATGCAATTTCTACACATCCAGTGTGTATAAACACATACACACACATGTATACGCCGCCACACCTGTGCACGCAACATGTCATGAAAATCAATTTATTACATATGAAAGATCTACGCACCCAGACTCACATTTGTACAAATTAAAAATGTGGCAATGATCAACAAGGGAGAGACAAGGAAAGAGACACACAACACAACTGATCATTACACATAAATATTTACCAAACACTAGCATATGTGTGTTGCGAGAAAAGGGGAGAGACGAAACTGGCCACACACACACACTCTCTCTCTCTTTCTTTCTCGCTCTCAATTACGGCATGTCATGGTTGGCATATAAAATGCAATCTAATGAATGATTTTCCTTACCATCATCATGCGTTGCCAAGGTGTGTCACCTAGGTAATTTAGCGATGATCGTCAATATGAGAGAGCACAAAATGCAACATGTCATTTGACTGACATGATATTGTGTAGTTTGCAGGATGGGCGGATCACCTTGTGTCTTGATTTTTATACGTTCCAGTAACCAGAGATAATTAAGCTAGGCAGTGATGCATCATAAAATGGTTTGTTTATTGAAATCAGATAAAAGACTAGTGGAAAACCCGACTTTGAATAGTGAAAGAATGCTTTATATATTTATATAGTTTAGAGAGAGAGACAGTAAGAGAGGTTAATAAAGAAAAGAAAAAAAAAAAAGAAAGAGAGAAAACATGTGTGTAATGATGGCATGGATGAGTGGTTGAACTAACGACGTTTTGATTTAGTTGTAGTAGTAGTAGTAGTAGTAGTATTAGATGTGGCAACAGGTGTGCTTGATTTAGATCTACCACCTTTACTCTTTGGTTGAGGCTACATTAAAACGTTAGATGCATGCCTTCTTTCGCAACCACAACCTCCTTACCTTCTTCTCCTCTGGCTCCTCGAATTCAGCATTTTCCTTTTGAATCAAACTGATCAAGGTATTACAACGTCTAGCAACTTCCTGCGAGGTTCTGGACTTTAAGAACCAATCGAATCTAAAGAGTGGGGATTGCTTGATTTCGCGACGAATATTGTCATAGACATTTTCAGTGCCATAACCATACTTTTCGAGCATCACAACCAAAAATCGATCTTCTTCTTCTGTGTAGTTCTTGCCCTTGGTAGGTTGAGTATAATGAATCTTGAGTTGCTGCAGAGGGACACGATGGCGCTGCACCTTTTCAGTGAGTTGTCCTTGGATTTCAGCTTGCTTTTCTAATTCGCTCTCTCCCTTTTCAATCTTGGAAATGTGTCGTTCGTAGTCAGAAATCTCCTTGTAACGAGACCAGAACACTTTGGAGTACTTTTTAACGTCGTCTAATGTCTTGCCTTCTAATTCAGTAACAATAGATTCTAAATCGTTACGTCCGTACTTGGCACAAGCGTTGATGAAAATGGCGAAATCCTTCTTGCCCCAGTTGGAGAATCCCTGAGCATGCAGATTCTTGCGCTCTTCCTCTTCCTCCTCAGTGAGTGGTTCAGCAGCATCAATCTTCTTTTGCTCCTCTTCTCTTTCCTCTTCCAGTTGTTTGATTTCCTCTTCGGTGGCTCCTTCTTCGGGTGAAATGGGAGGAAGCTTGTAACCCAGTGACTTTCGCAAGTAGAGTGTATCACGCTCGTTCAATTCAGAAATACGAGAGGGGAAGAACTGGAAGTCCTCCACGTTGTATTTCTTGGGACGAGGTGCTTTGGTAGAAGGTGTACGAGCACTGGTACGCAAAGCTTCCTTGTAATAATCATCCACAGCATAATTTGCCTTTCGTTCTCTTTTAGCAGGACCCAACCATGACAAACCAACAGACTCAGCCTTACGCTTATGACTCCAATCTTCACCATCCCACTTGTAAGCACTCTCGGATGAAAAGTTCTTGAGGTCGTCGATTTGGAGGTTGGAGTATTTGCTGTTCAATTCGGCAGTACGTTCCTCACCATGGCGCAAAATCTCATCAATATTATCGTCAGCAGCATCATCGGCAGCGTCGCTGTCCTTGAAGATGTTCTCAGCGCCATGTTGAATCATGGTAAGCAAATCCTCCTTGGAAGCAGCAGCCTTTGCCTTGGCACCAGCAGACATACGGCCCTGTTGAATAACCAATTGATCCAAACGCAACTTTTGAGCAGCACGTTCGAGCACCTTTTCTTCAATGGCATTTTCAGTGACAAATCTAAAGACATAGACTTGCTTGGTTTGACCGATACGATGAGCACGATCCATGGCTTGCAAATCAACTTGGGGGTTCCAATCACTGTCATACAGAATAACTACATCGGCCGTAGTTAAATTGATACCGAGGCCACCAGCACGCGTCGTCAACAAAAAGATGAACTTTTCGCTGCCAGGCTTGTTGTATTCGTCAATAGCGTCAATACGGTCTTCTTGGCTGGTTTGACCATCGATACGACAGTATTGGTATTCCTTCCACCAACAGTAATCTTCCAAAATATCAAGCACACGACTCATCTGACTAAACAAGAGAACACGGGAGCCTTGGGCCTTGCATTTCTTGAGCAATTTATCGAGTACCACCATTTTGCCAGCATTATCCACCAAATGCTGATCTGTAGTGAAGGGAGGTCCAGGCTCAGCGCCGTCGAACAGATAAGGATGATTGCAGCACTTTCTCAATTGCATGACAATGTTGAGCAAACGAGTCTTGCCTTCGCGCTTGTTGAGGCCAACACCGTTGATAGCATCAATATCCTTTTCCAAAATCTTTTGATACCATTGTCTTTGCATAGGAGACATGCGCACATAGACGTTCATTTCCTTCTTGGGCAACAATGATTTCTCCACATCAGACTTGATACGGCGCAACAAGAAAGGTCTCAATACTTTGTGCAGTTGCTCCACCACCTTTTCTTGATCGCCACCTTGCTTCTCGAACCATTCATCAAATACTTCTGACGAACTAAAGACATCGGGAAGTAAAAAGTTGAGCAAGGCCCACAATTCATGCAAGTTGTTCTGGAGTGGTGTACCGGTGATCAACAGTCGATTTCTAGATTCCAAAATACGAACGAGTTGTGAAAGCATGGAGTTTTCGTTTTTGATACGGTGAGCTTCGTCGATAATGATGTATTGCCATTTGACTTTTTTGAATTGTGATTTCTCCATCAAACAGATTTCGTAAGAGGTGATGCAGATTTCAAATTTACCAGGAATGATGCGTTCCTTGATCATTTTGGCCTGAGAAATAACAAAAATTTAGTACAAGCAAAACCTTATTTAACATCTTACTCATCACTACGTACTCTGGTGTCCTTGTCACCGTGAAACACAAAAGCATCGAAATCAGGCACCCACTTGTTGAATTCGTTTAACCAATTGTGCAAAGTGGATTTGGGAACAACAACTAGATGTGGACCCTTAACACCACGCACATGCTTCAAGTAACCCAAGAAGGAGATGGTTTGCAATGTCTTACCCAAACCCTGTGTGGATATTGTGTTAGTCCATCGTCTACGTAAGCTCCAGCACCATCTGTATTACCATCTCATCAGCAAGAATACCATTGATACCGTTCTCAAACAAGGAGATCATCCAGTTCAAGCCTTGAATCTGGTATTCTCTTAGTGTACCTCCTGTGACGTCTACGACGAAGGTAGAGTGTGAGTCTTTTTTTTTTTTTTTTCACATTAGAGGGCATTGTATACACATACAGGCAGGAGATTGCGTGAATACGGTCATGTCTTGCTCATCATCGCCTTGCTCATCCTTCAAGATCTCCTCGTCTTCCTCCTTTTCAGTCTTTCTTCTACGTCTTGATCTACGTGTGACATGTCAATAGTGTGTTCATGGCGCTTGCTACATGTTGATAGAGCTCACCCTTCTCCTTCTCCAACCAGCTTTTGCTCCTCTTTCTCTTTCAAAACTGCCTTCATAGCATCGTCTTTGACTTCAGTCAGGTTCAAGAAATGAGCGAATAGCTCAGTTTGTCCCAAGAGGTATCTATAACGCCTGACACGAGTTTCGTACTATACATGTGTGCGCAATTGGATTAGTTGGCGTTGCTAAGATTCAAAAAAAGCGTAATACAAAACGTACAAGAGAAGGCTCCTTGAATGTACGAAGAGGCGTTGATTCTTTGGATGATGCTACTCTTTGGGAATCCACATCCTAGTTTGATGATAAGTAACCATGTCTCAAATAACGCGATTTCTAATTGCTTACAGAATCTGCTTGTGATGTGTTATCGTCCACAACAGCAGGGTATGCCTGTATCAAAGATGTTAGTATACACATGGAGTGTCTATGACAACGATAGTACGTACAACATCTTGATGAAGGTTGTCTTGTTGATCGACTACCATATCCTACATTGAACATGTCAGCTTGCTGGCTATGGACGCTTCATATCCGCATTTTACCAGTGATTCAGGCATACCAAAAAAAATATTTTTAATGATACAAAATAAAGGAGAAAGCGAAATGCTTCTATGATGTTGAAAGCAATTTGATGCTGGCTTGTCACAGTTGCAAAAGAAAAAAAAACGCGAGACTGTTCTTCATACGAAATGTACCAACATGGAACGTGTAGCGATGCGATCTACAGAGCGAGGCTAGTAGGGTGCGCGCTGAGGTTTGTGCTATGCGTATTTGGAGATATTGGAGCCCAAGGCAACTTTTAGACTAGCATTGGATGGTCTTTGTCGCCATGAAGCTCGTATTTTACTCAACAAAATGTTGAAAGTGAAAGGCATGCCAACTTGCTCTGCTTAAATCAGTTGCTTTATTGAATGAGATAATACTATATACATGGAATGTTGAATAAATAAGAATATGCTATTTTGGATATCATCGGTATCTTTGGGAGGGTTGAATCAGTTGGGATAGTTATCCAGTAATGCCAATTCTTAAACTATTAGCAGGAGTAGAGTTTGCTGTGCTTATTCGGCTAATAGAAGTAGCACGGCTGCTGGCATTGGTATCCAATGTAATGTTGCTAAGATAGGCAGGCGGAATACCATCGCCATCGTATGCAGGCAAGAACTCCTCGTCGTTCTGGTTCCTGGGTTGAGGTCTCAGGAAATGTGGTTTGCAGTTCAAACTTGCCCTGTTTTCTACAATCGCCGAGTATGATTCCAACTGTCTAGGGGCCCTAGTACCAGCAGGCAGGGTACCAAAGATAATGGGCATATCAAACAGCTTCTTCTTGACATGGATAGGGCCATGACGAATCTTAACAGACACCACCAGCTTGTATTCGATTGTAAGATGTGGCGAATAAGTAAGCGTGGCGGGCAAATCCTCTGGGCTTGGCAGGTTGAGCTTCATGGACACAGTGCATGGACATGCAGATGGTAGTTTCGGATGATCGTAATGTGCAATCATGGTGGCCTCATTTCTGGAAAACGTCTTGTAATTGATACTATAGTAACGCTTGATATACACACGGAGCTGAGATATGGGAAAATGTTCATCAGAGAGGTTGTCAGAATGGAACTGAACTGTAACAGGCACAGATTGGTGCTTATCATTGATATTGTATGCAAGGCGAGGTACTGAAACTTGTGCTGTGATATGGTTGGTTAGCCGATGTGATTCTGTAAAGGCATGCAAATTCTTGATAGGGATGGTTTCGATGATCGGTTGGAAACAAATAGGCACCATTTTGGATAAAATGGGCGCAGATTCTCCTGCTTTCCTCACAGAGACGACCATGTTGAAGGCAGTTGCTATCAGATGATGGTGGAAAGTAGGTGGGTAGTTTATAACCGGCATTTGACATACAAATGGGAAGGTATAATCGCCTGCTTCTAATATCGGCCATGCATCTTGTGGTATATTCACAGCAGAAGGTAAGCCCCACAAGACTGTGCGTACTGCAAATAAACGATCATCTGTGGATTTGGATTTTTCCCAGCCCATAGCATCGTAATTGACTCGCTCTAGCGTGTACAGAGTGTCAGTATATAGTTGCTTAGCAACGTCCATGTCAAGTTGCCTAGCAACATATTGACGACAAACATACCTGATGCTTTAAAGACGAGCTTGATGTGATGGATTGGCATAGGGGCTGATACCTTAATCTGTACAATGCCTTCGAATACTGAGCCTGGATGACAGATCACTTGGCCATGTTCATTTGTGTATTGAGGATAAAATAGAATGTTGAAATCAATGTTGGGATGTTTCGTTCCCATTAGCTGAGCCATCATTTGTTTACTGTTGCGAGGACTACGTTTGTCGCAGCCTTCTTCTTTGAATAGTATGGATAACAAAACTTGTAATTGTATTAAAGTTGATGAAGAATTGGTGTTGTTCTCGCCTTGTATTTGCGTGTATATTGCTTTGTTGATGTGTTTGTATACAAGGTGAGAAATAAATAGCAAAGAAAAAGAAGATCTTATCTTGAGGCCATTTGGGCGAAATAAGCAAAGTTTATAAAGCAAATCAAAGTAGCACAAAGTCAACTGGTGATCCTGAAAAGGAAAGTTGCGTACCAATATAGAAATAATTGTCTATTTGAAAGGAGATGTGATGATGAATATTGAGCTCAAAGGGAAAAAAATGTTTACGAAAACTAAGCTAGTGAGTCTTAAAATATCAACATAAACATGCATTCATGAACCCAATGCTACATGGCAATTCGATGTCTCTATATAGCCTATACCAAAGGTACAGTACTCGATCAAATTTAGAGCAGTGTGCGACATGGTAACAAGAGGTCAATGGATAGGTTGGAACATCGTCAAGTGATGATGGTGGTATCAAATCATAGTAAGTAGATAAACTATCTCGTAACCGCATTGGATAGTTATATAGCACTACAAACGGATCTGCATTACCATGCCATATTGCCAATTACAAATAGCTTCATATTCTACTAAAATGTCATCGTGTAACTTTTTGTTCCAGATCTTTAATGTATGAATTAGTTGTCATAGCCAATCATAACTCTTTATTCCCCCCCTCTATCGCTATAATGCTTGTTCATGAGCAATTCCCACAACTAATAACTAGTGCCGTTTGTAACTGCATATCTACACTTCGTTTATAATAAGCTTATTTTTAGCTTCTCAGGAGCCAGGATGTACCGTGTGATATGTTTTCATTTGATTGACTTTCTTCAGAATACAAGCAAACCCCAGAAAAATGGCTGTTACTGTGAAGGTGGATGATCTTTATATCATCATCATTAAGGATTGCTAATCTACACCCAATCATCAAGACCTGCTTCATTTTAACCGGAATTCCGGGAGAAAATGCATTCATACCATGTCTCGAAGGAACAAAGGTAAAAGAAAGAAAAAAAGAAAGAAAAAAAGAATCGCATCATGTAAACATCTACATTTGACAGCTCCATTCTTTTGTAGAAAATCTCCTTTTGGTTATCATCATTTCCCCTTTCAAGTTGCACATATAGTTCTACATTTGAACAATGCGGTTAATGTCGTCCCGGATTACAGTTTGTATACAAACGTAGTTTACACCACGTTTAGTGCTGTACGTGTCTATGCAGATGACTCATCTTGTTTATACACATCTATTTATGTATCTCCAGTCGCTCGGAAATGTCATTTATGAAAGAAACCACTGACTGTTACTGAAACATGAGCATCCAGTGATGATGATTGAACCAGTCGAGGTTGTGATGGACATTATGCCAACGGTCAATGCCAGTTCATCCCGCTTAATACAACACATTATATATAAACGTAGCACAATTCATCGGATAAAATAACGTGGGCATGTTCCCCTACATTCGGATTACAATGTCATTGCCAATTTCCAGCTCTGAGGTCTAGATTTACAGTAGATATTATATATTACTCATCATACGCCTGATATTTACATGCAGCATCGCATCGCACCATCGTTGTGAGACGTCCGAGTCAATGGAGATAGATTGACTTTCGAATATAGCTGGAGAAAAGATAACCCTCCAAGTCTAGTGTACCATTCTGCTACAGATAACCATGGTAGAAGACCATTCTTTTCTATTAGACGCATTACAAACCGTGAGTCATGCTTGACACAATCTTTGGTAGCTGTTGTAATACGCATGACTAGATATTTGGTCTGTAGTGTTGTTCAGTAGTTCGTTCATGTATGCATTTGACCCTCGTTGCACCTCCGCCTACCAATGCCAGCGTAATGGATTTCTTCTTGACAAAATTTACTTTCTCACAGCAGACTATACATGTAAAGCAATACCTATTGGATTCTTGAACGGTCGTGTGTGCATCTGAATCAAAGGCAGTAAATGCTCATTGCAGATAATTCTGTAAGACATACGTCTAGGAGCATTTGATCTGCGATTGAACAAGCAAAAGCGGCCCTTTTCTTAAATATTTCCATTATCCACATGAAACTATACACATAAAATTTTCAACATCTGTAGAAATTTTCAGTTTCAAGCTAGTGAAAGCTGTCCATCGTGTATTGACATTCAATGAATAATACCAATCTTTAGTAAGAAAGGAGCCCTCTTTAACACCCTTTCTTTACACTCTATAGCCTGCTACTTGTTTAACAGCAAAACTAGCCTTGGACTGACGTTTCCAAACTTTTGGAAATTTAATTCCATCTATGATGACTGAGAGATTAACAAATGATTGCCAGTACTTTATTGCAGAATGTCCATTGCATGCACCGTAATAAAAAGAAGAAGCTCGCCCGGATAGCAATACATGCTTTTTAGTTACTACGCAAACATACTGATCTCATAAACGCGAACAGAAAAAGCCTCTTATTATCAACAAACTAGCGTTATATTAGAATGCATCGTTGCCATTTGTGGAGGCATTGTTGTGAGTTCAAAAATAACCACATCACACGGCTCTCTTTAAATGCGCAGCACGCCTAGAAACAAGAAAAAGTTGCTAAAAAACTATACTCAACTGGTTCGAACTAGAACAAAAACGGCATCAAAAGGATGGACAGAGTTTGGCACAATTTTTATACTATTTTTATTTAGCTTACATACCTTATCTGTTCCCTTTTCTTCAAGTAAGCTGCTTGGTGAGAGTGGTTTTCAGCCTCGTTTGAGAACTTTTTCTAGTCAAAAACATCAGCTTTGGGTGTTTCTATAAAAGTAAAAATACCATCATTAAAAAGACAAGAAGCACAATTCTTTTGGCACAGACTTTTAATTTTATACATAGTGAACTAGTGCAGCAGAAGCTTCTCAAAGATGGTCGGTATACCTTAAAACACGTCAATACTGCCAAAAAACGACGAGTTTTTTTTCGGGGTTTCAATGAAAGTATGATAAAATTTCTTCATGAGATTGGCCAGATTTGATCCAATTCGACTCATTTTACCTATTTTTCGATATTCGACTATACAAATTGTTATGACTCTGAAAATGGCTCTTAAGCTTTCTAAGGGTACTTTTGAAAGCGCATCCAATAGTGCTAAATAAAATAGGCGTTTTTAATAAACTTATTGAGCAATCTTTGAAAACATAAAATGAGAGTTTTGGTCAAAACGTCGAAAATATATATATCGATGTCTCACAAAAGAAGTTTCAGGGGCTGCCCTGAATCGAGAGAAACATTTTGATGTAACATATGCTATAGTAGAAGTTTTCATTTTTGGGGTCAAAAATGCGATCGATTGATTTTCGATGAAAACTATGAGGTATCCCTCATGCTTTCTGGTCAAATTTTAACAATCCCAAAAAAGTTGAGCAAACGTGTCGGTAAGCAACTGCTACATGAGAGCAATTGTTTGGTGTTATTTTGGTAGTATGAAACGGCTTTTAACACGAGAAATCACGACTCAAATGTACTCACATTTCCCTGTATTTTGCGTATTAATGTACAGTATAACGTAAGCCAAATATGCTGCATGCCTGTAGATAACTGTTTCCCAACGATATAGGCGTGGAGCATTGCATCACAGTTAAATCTGGGGTTGCAGGCTACCATTGAGGAGTTTCCGCATAATGCGATGCTAAAAATTGAGATGTTGATATACATTCAATCTCCTAATGATTCACTAGTGTGTAAAGTGGAATAAAGATTTGAAAATGTTGTTATATCGTTGTGTAATTCTACACAAATTTACACGCCATGAAATTATACTTTATAGATCAAAACATAAGCATTTGCAAATTAAGCACATCAGAAGTATTTCAGTTAAGTACTTGTTTCTTGCTTTAATCGCAGTCTTGAATCAGAGACGAGCACAGTTCAAAAGGATATCCTACACCTTAAAGTGAGCCCCTGCAATCAATTTTGAACAATCTATCAAACAAAGCTTACACTGTGTTTATCAGCCTCAGCCCGTGTTACTCATGACATCAATTACACTCAAATGTATTACTTGCTGACACAAGCACTCTATTACGACATTGCATAGAGAAAAAGTCGTTTCAATTTGATAGCAATGAGGTCGTACTACGGTCACATCTAGGTATACAACATCATTGAGACCAACATATAAGGAGGTATTATGGTTTATCAGGAAGCAACATCCTTTTTTTTTTCGTTATACCAAATTCATTCAACCATCGTATTGCTATTTATCATGGAACGTCGTTTCTTTGAAATGAAAAACTTTAAGCCTGCTCGTAAGGAAATGGCGATGACGGGCCAACCTCAGACTTCGGGAAGTTGGACATCTGATATATCAAGTACGTGAACATCCATTCACTATATTGTACTTCATGCTTCAGTGGTATGAGCCATTACTGGCGTGTTTGTAAATAAACTATTAGGAATTATAATTCGAATAAAATACACTTCATTTATTTCAACGCTATGTATAAAAGGTAAATATTTGCATAGATATAGACTGCAATTCACGTTACTGATCTTCTTCCTCTTCACCAATATAACATCTTGTAGTGCCAGCAGGGTCAGATTCTTTTTGAGAGGGGAGACAAACACGACCAGGGCAGCATTTTTTTATGCCTTCACCACATTTACCACCTTTGATCATACACCATTTGTTGGGCTTGTCATCAATGCTGTCAGCAGAGACAACAGTAGCAATTGTAGCGACGAGTATAGCAAGAGAAAAGGAAAGCTTCATATTATGAGGTTGAAATAGAAGTAAAGAGATTGAACGTGTGGATCTGATCCCCCCTTTTATACTTTGATGAAGGATCAGCAAGAGGAGAATTGCATAATATGAGCACCCAAAAGACGTCATGGTGCATTTGAAATTGAAACTTGATCTATGATATTGAAAGGTCAGCCTTTACAAGAATCGTACCATTCACCGTATATAGAACAAGCACTCACTATTTTTAAAATTTTGGTGAAGAGTAGGAATTGAAGTAACATAGCATGTACAACATTAAGTGAGATGAGCAGAGGCTGCCTCTTTTATAATCATTGCCCTGATCTACAGCATTAAACATTGTCTCCTTAATCATACAGCGTTGGATATGCGAATGAACCATCGCAAGTGCTTTCAATTTGAGTAAGATTCTTCACCAGCAATGTAGCAATTTGGTTACACCTAGTGCAGTATATTTTAATGCAAGCATGTTTCTAAAGGAAATGGCATTGTATATTGATAGTAAACATAGTTAGCATGTGCGTTACATTTAATGTTTTCTTTTATATAGGTGCGCGCATGATGCCAACTAAACGTGAACTCTTTATACTTCATAGAGATGCGAGAATTGCTGAAAATTTGCTCAGTCAACAAATATTATAACATAATAAATTTATAGACCCTAGACACTTTTACAGCCTTAATATGAAAACTAAATTGCCAGGCATTTTTCTGGCATGGTTCATATATGATTAGAGAGTTTATACTAAATCACTACCAATCAACAATCAAGTTTTTTCTAACATTTTAACTATTATTAATTTTGTAATATTAGCCAAAGGCCCGTGGCAACGCGAGACATCTGAACGTTGGTTGATATCCTGACCTACGTTTTGCTTTGGTGGAAAGCAACCGAGGAGTCGAAATACTCATCGTAACGTAATAAATTTATGGTCCCCAGACATTTTCAAAGCCTCAAAAAGAAAAGAAGTTGATCTAATAACAAGTATTTTGATAGACTGGCATTATTAAATATAAGAATACAAGGGAAATAGCATGTCTAAAGACAGTGTTATGTAATTTGCCACCTACTTTCCATACGCTTCAAAAGCATCTATTACTAAATTGCCTTATGAAAGGGCATTGCACACTACGGCCCAACTGATGTTCTCATGAGAACATCGACGTGCTCATATGAGAATCTATTTGATGTTCTCAAATGAGCACATCGATGTTCCCGAAAGGTGAAAAATGCTCTCATATGGGAACATCGGCGTTCCTAAAGATCTATTATAAGTCGGCCGATGTTCTTATGAGAACATCCGAAATGTTCCCATGTGAGCACATCTATATTCTTATACGAGCACATCGATTTTCAGAAATTTGAAAAGAAGAATTCTTCTACCGGGGTCGAACCCACAACCGATAGGTTGTGGATCTGACGTTCTTCCCACTAAACTACTCGAATATCTTATTGAAATATATTCTTTTACTTTAATAAGTAGTTATTAGGTAATTTTAAATTGCCATTTTCTCGTGCAATTTATAATACGTTTAGTAATTTTATGAATCTTACAGATAATAAAAGTCTCTCTGTTGCCTACAATATTATAGTTTAGCTATTCAAACCATTTTATTCCAGTGGAAAACTACACCTTCTCAAATGAGAACATCAATGTGCTCATGAGAACATCGATGTTCCCAAAAGAGCACATCCATGTTCTGTGAGAGCATCAGTTGGGCCGTAGTGATATTGAGTTTGCCAGCCAGCTCCACAAGCCAAAATCGGTTCAAATCCAGACTCGTAGTCTGTTCCAGATTGGCCAAATCTTGATGATTTTGGACTCGATTGAACTATTTCTGCAGATTCGACTATGTAAAATATGATGATTATCTTATGCTTCCTTAAGCTATCCCTGGTGGTAGGGCGAAGTGGTAGAACTCCCGTATGCCAACGGGAGGATCCCGGTTCAAATCCTGGTGAACGCAAGTTGTTTTGGTGTTTTGACGTAGTACTGATGTCCTCGCTTGGTGTTTTGTACTCTATCCATTATCTATATTTTGACAATTTCCGCAAGACTGTATTGGCTCTAGGTGTCGCACCTTATTAGTAGTAGATTTCTTTCCCAACTGAATTCAAAATTTCTTATTCCCCTTCTTTGCAGACATTGGGTCCACCAACAGTCTTTTCTATCCCTCAGTATGACATCTTAAGGACTTTAAATAAAACCTGGAGCTCGACTCCCCTACAAAAAAAATGCTTCCTTAAGCTCACCCTTTCTTTCGTCTAAATTGTTTTTAGGGCCTTTCAAACCCTGAAAACATCATTAAGCAGTAAAGATCAAAACAAAACCGACAAACAACACAACAACAACAATTCAGTCAGGTCTGTCAAGTCAGCCGACACCTACCGTTACCTCCAACTCTCGTCTCACTTTAACCAAACAGACGACAGCCGGCAACCGTTCCTCCAAACTACCCGTTGCGTCCAAGAAGCGTCGCTTCTCTACCATCAAAGCTACCGCTGTACCTTTGCGTCGTTCACCTCACACTCACGCACCTACAGTAGAACCTCTCGTCTCCATGATTACCGACTCGCAACTTGCTACTATGCCTGTAGTCTCCTCCACCGATTCCACCTCCATCCTGGGCTTAGAACCCTCTGCTATTGCGCCCAGCACGCCTACTACTGTCTGTACCGGCCTGCATGTTCCCCGCACAGACGAAATCCATGGCCATCCTCAGTTACCTAACTGGATCCAGGAAATCTATACACGTCTTTCCGTACACGATTCTCAATTGGAACAAATTAAAGATTTGTTGAAGAGAAACCATGAACTTCAACTGGCTTTGGATAACGCTAATCGAGAGATTGCACAACTCAAGTCAACCGCCAATCACTCGTTGCCACCCTTGCCTTCAGCTCCGACTGTACCTGAGAAGAGATCAGATGGTACCTCGGCCTCCAAATGGGCTGATGTGGCCGCAACTCCACCATTGAACGATCCACCAAAGAAGCCCCAGACTCTCAAGACACCTAAATCTAAAGCCATCACTTCTTCCAAGCCTGTTCCCAAAGGTAAGTCCAAACGACCTCCAACTTTGGAACAAATTAATCGTTTTTACTCGGCCCCATCGGAATCACATGGGTACCAATTCTTGTACTTTACATCCTGTGGTCGTGAAGCCATCTCCAAAATCCGTGCTGGTTTTGGAGTACTTGGCTTATCGCAGAGCCGCATCCTCGACATCCATTACCCTGAGAACAATACTATCAGCTTCCTGGTACACAATGACTATATCGATACTGTCAAAGATGCCATGGCCAAGCTGCCTTCCTCCAAGCTCCTCAATGATTTTGACCCTTGTGCTCCTTCATTACTCCGTGATCGTAAGTATACTACTAACCCTGACCAGGCTTTTGTGCAAGCTGAAGCCACCCGGATCCATCAAGAACGGTTAATACGTATTGTCAAGCGCCTTCATGTCCCTCATGTTCAACTTGCTGTCGCTAGGGAATTTTGCTTCAAGCGTCAATGGCTTCCTGAATCTGTATATCATTCTCTCTACTCTGCTATCTATCCTGACAAATCATCCAAGGCTATCGCCCTTTCAGCACAGGCCGATGTCAACATGGATGATGTTCCTGCAACTCAAGATTCTACTACTCAACCTGCTACCTCTTCTACCTCTATTAGCCCAGCTGACGGCGTCTCAGCCCCCTTGGCCTAATGAGTACTAACACCTATGAATCTCACACCTATGCCACTAATATGCCCAATTATGCCACTAACATTCAATCTTTTACGCACAATCACAACTTCAATATAGCTTCCCTGAACTGCCGCAATCTTGTCAAAGCCTCTACTCCAGAGATTAGCTCTGACTTCATTCGATATTTACGTTCCTTACATTTGGACATTATATGTATTCAAGAATCGCACGCCGTTGAGGCAGTTCAGGACCAACTCAATCTACAATTCCAAGCTCATGCCACCTTATGGACACAACATTGTGGTATTATCTCATTCAATCCATTAATCAACTTACATTCTTTAGACTTCGATCTGGACCAACGCATCCTTGCCTGCAAGGTTGTCCATGCCAATGCGTTGTTCCCACCCTTCACACTCCTTAACATCTATGCTCCTGCCCAATACTCTCCCAGAGTGCAGTTCTTTCGCAATCTTCTAGCGTTGCCTCTTTTCGACATTCCTTATTCAACCTCTCAGGCATCTCTCTCCTCTTTATCTACACCTCTCGACTCTGATCCCTCCAACCTTGCTCTAATGCTCATGATGGGGGATTTCAACTATCATGCTACTTTATATCTGACCGATGAAAGTGTGGATCAGGAACTTGATACTAACAATATTACTTCAAGAGCTGCCCTTCACCGACACTTCCATCAGATTCTCAATACGCACTTCTTTGAATGTACACATTCGCGGGAAGAAGGCCCTCTGTTACCAACATATCGCAGACAGAACGGTCAATCTACTATCGATTACCTGTACGCTTCTGCTTTCTTATTCCAACACCTACACTCTTCTGACATTGAGTTCCTTGATTCCTCCTGGACCGATCATGCCCTTCTCCGGGTACGGTTTGTCTTTTCGTCGGATCGTCAGGGATCAGGTCTATGGCGAGCTAACCCCAATCTAGCAACTAATCAATGTTTCACGGATCAACTGTTTACAGCTTTAGATGAATTTTTCACTACCGTGGAGATTACCGCTTCCATAGATGCCGCCGCCTCCATTTTGCCTGCCTCTCCGCAAGACAATTGGGATGCTCTTAAAGCTCTAGTTCAGGATATCGCTCGTCGGGTAAGTCGTGCTCGCAGCAATGCCTTGGAACGCCAATACCGGCGCCTACAACGCAAGCGCAACCGAATATGTCGTCAATACTCGGATCCTCGTACCCGGGAACAACTACTGCACACCGTTGAAAAGCAAATTGGTATGCTTCAACGTGAAATTGCTACGAACCTACGATTGCGGGCAGGTAAACATTGGCGTGAAAAGGGGGAAACCTCTGCCGGTTACCTTAAGCGAACTATTGCCACTCATGCCGCTAAACAGGCGATTACTAGCCTCCTCCATCCAGTTAGTAACACATTATGTACTGATCCTTTTTCGATGCAGACAGCTGCTTCTAGTTTCTATGGCACGTTGTATTCCAGTGATCCGGTCGACATCGCGAGCATCGAGTCCCTGTGCAACACGATCCCTGACTCTGACACCATCATCCCGGATGATGCTCATACTATTCTTCAGCAACCTTTCACCTCTGCCGACTTATTGACTGGTACTCATCGTACCAAGTTCCAATCCAGTCCTGGCATCGACGGTTTACCTCACCCCATTCTCAACGTGATTTTCAACCACCCCAAGGCTGCCAAACTCTCTGTTCAGGTATTTAATGATGCTCTCAACTTGGGTATCTTTCCCTCCAACTGGTTGCAAACCTGCATCTGTTTACTACCCAAATCCGGCGACCTATCCAACCTCAAGAATTGGCGACCTCTATCATTGATATGTTGCGATGCCAAAATATTTACCCGACTTCTCAACCAACGTCTTATGCCTTTTATGAACAAAATCATATGTCCTCAACAATCAGGATTCATGCCTGGTCGCTTCATCGGTGACAATGGTATGATCCTCCACAACACTCGCCTCATTGCCGCTGAAACATCCTCTGACAGTATTGCACTTCTCTTGGATCAAGAGAAGGCTTACGATCGCATTCATCCTGATTATCTTCGTGCTGTGATGCAACGTTTTAACATGCCTACTAATATTATTCATTCCTTACTAACTCTCTTTTTTTCGACACAAATTCACATCAACATCAATGGACATATCTCGACTGATTATATCACCCAACAACGTCGTATTTGACAAGGAGATCCCATCTCGCCACTACTGTTTAATATCGCATTTGATCCATTCCTTCGATCAATTCACCAAGACCCTCAATACAAGGGTTTCAACCTACACACTGAAGCTCCTCCCCCTTCTAATGATACCCAATCTGATGTTATTTCAGATTCTATGCAACAACTGTTTTCTGATGCTGCTGACCCACCCATTGTTCGCGATGGTTCTACTTCTTCAGCTTCTTCTACAACTGCGCCTCTGGCGGTCAAAATCTTTGCCTATGCGGATGATACTTTGGTGTATCTTCGCGACACGCACGATTTCCATCGTTTGCAGGCTGCCATCACTACTTACATGAAAGCTTCTAACGCATTATTGAATTATCACAAAACAGTAGCTACATCTCTTTCAGGTAAACCATCAACAACTTGGCAAGCCCTGCTCTCATCTTATGGCATCACCGCTTGGCATGATCGCACATCCACCACTCCACTCATTTATCTCGGTTATCCAATTTGTTCCAGCATTACTCAACGCAATGTTGCCTTTCAAAAACTGTATGACTCCATCCGTAACGCTATTGCTATCCACTCCCAACGCAATATCTCTATCCGTGGCCGGGTCACCATTCTCAATTCACTCATTTATTCCAAATTATGGCATGTTTTACGACTCACAACATTTACCAAGGCCCAGTTGCTCTCTTTACGAAGCCTGGGCACCGCCTTCATTAATTTTTGTATATTCCCTAGACTCTCTTTTGCTACTCTCTCTTTACCTCGCTCTGCCGGTGGTTTGGGGCTCCTAGATCCTCTCTCTCAACAACAAGCTCTGCAATGGTACTGGGTGTGCCCTCTATTGCTTCAATATCTTGACTCTCCGGCCTTCTCCAAGTACAACACTCCTTCACTTCCTGTCTTAACTTATACTCTTTCTTGGTGCTACTCCTCCACCGTCTTCTCTCATTTCTTTTACTACCTCTTGTTTCAGCATGCTCGCCATCGGTTGTGGTTTCCTCAAAGTCCATCCCGTCGCAATACTTATCTCAATCCAATCACTAACCTTCAGTCCTGCTTGTCCATCTTTCAGATGTCGGAACGTCGTAACTTATATTATGTTGATGCTATTACTTGCTACTCACTCCCTCTTTATGAAATACTTTTACATTCTCCTCCTACTATTAACAATTTATATTCTTCTAGCTTTATACCACCGAATCTTCTTTTAGATGGCTCTGACGTTGCCAGAAAGCTTCTTGTAAGCGAGGTTTTCCAGTTAGATATTGATCATCAGGTGCTTCGTGTTCGTCCTTCCTTCCAATTCGCTCGCCATCCTATTGTATCCCAACGTGATGCTGATTTCATTCAGTCGCATCAACTACTATTCCAACCTTTCTTTGCACAACAGTGCTTCATTGCTCCTCGTCCAACCCTCAACCCACATCAACCTCCCTCCCTTCAAGCGTTCTGCCATAGCATTATCGTTCCTCCTTCTTCCTTGCCTTCGCGAGGCCGGTTGCCGCTCAACAGCATCCGTTACTTCAAAAAACTACGTCAAAACCTCTCCTCTAACTCCTCCTCACTCTCTCCTCTCCGGCCGGCTCAATGGCTCTCCTTCTGGAGTATCTCAATTCCCCTGGCTGCTCGCACGGTCTGGTACCGAGCTATTTACGAGAAAATCCCTTCAAGAGCTCTGCTACATTTACGCATCCCCGAAAAACACCCTTCTCCCCTATGTACCATCTACTCTGCCTCTACCACGGAGAATATCACCCATACTCTGTTCTCCTGCCCTCCCAAGTTATTGGTCTGACGACACATGTACCTCACCTATCTCTCTGCTTCTTCCTCAATCTCTGATGTTGATCTGATTCATTTCTTCCAACAAATATTACTCTGTTCCTCTCCCTATCTTGATCGTGATCTCTCTCTCTCGTTCAATGATCTCTCTATTCCTCAACTTTTCGCAACTATTCTGCTGACAATATGGCAAGCGCATTGGCGCTGGATCTTCGACCGAACCCCGTTCATCGCTGACACTGTTCAACATCGTCTTGCTCGCTCTCTTGCTCGCTTGGATGACGAGTTAAAGCTAGATTCGTAAGTATTCAGTTTTTCCTCTTTTATCCATTTGCTCTTTTCTATCTGTTATTTTTATTTTTTTTCTTTCGTTCCTCCGATCCTCTTGTAATCATACCCAGTCTTTCCTATCACTCATAGCGACATTTGAAGGACTTAAAATAAAAAATGGAGCTCGGCTCCCCTACAAAAAAATGCTTCCTTAAGCTTTTTTGGAGTGCTTTTTAAGGCGCATCCAATAATGGTACCAAGTAATATAAATGTTTTGAATAAACTTACTGAACAATTTACGAAAATATGAAAAGAGGTTTTTGGCCAAAAAGTCGAAATTTTACATATCAAAGTCCCACAAAGATGATTTTAGGGGTTGTGTTAGATCGAGAGAATTATTTTGATTTAAGATATACCATAGTAAAAGTCCGTTATCAAGGTAGAAAATGCGATTGTTTGATTTTTGATGAAAACCATGAGGTATCCTTCATGCTTTTTGGTCGATTTTTGGCCATGTTTTTTGGGTCCTCAAAAAGTTGAGCAACGGTGGCAATAAGTAACTACTGGTTGAGAGCAATTGTCCAGTGCTAATCTGACCATCTAAAAAGGCCTTGAACGCGAGAAAACACAGTTCAAATGCACTCAGATTTTGCGGTATCAGGGGCACTAAGGACTAAAAAGGGGAAATACCAGTATGATTCTTATCCTTATATGAAGTAACTACTGTGCTGTATGAGGTATGATATGATGGATCATTGTGTTGTGAAATGCATCAGTAGGTATCATGAATTTCTGTTCAGTCCATTTTGATACGTGATTTCATTGCTTGTCCCCATCCATTGTGCTAAAACCGACTTATTAATGTGTTCAATAACTGTCATTTCTTTTTAAATATGAATGTGGTTTAACATTGTGCATGAACTTTAAGTCTAGTTTCACGGATAGATATGGCATCTCTGTTGTGGACAACCATCAAAGGTGACCTATTAGCCTGATAAACATCTCGCTCAATCTGAGCAAGTTGTTAGACTTAAACTTGCACATTATCACTGATGTTCAAGTTATAAAACTACTGTAATCGCACATTTCAAAAAGAAAGATTTGAGCCTTAGAATAAGAATAAAAGCATCTATCATTTAGAAACTAAGTTCCATACAATGCTGAACATCTGGTCCATCAAATAGAACTGTAACAGCTTACTTCTTTAGCAACAAAACCCAGTACGCCTTATTTTTAGGCCAGATTCTGTCCAAATCTAGCCATATTGAAACACGAATAACTCATGCTACAAAGCGTTGTAGACGCTTAGAATAGGGTCAAATGGCTCTCCTTTGATACGCTTTACTTACTGATGCTTTATTTCATATTTTTTTGGATCAATGCAAATCCATGAAAATTCTCATGTTTTCATGAGTACTAGTAAAGGAAAATTTTTGAAAATCAAACAATCGCGTTTTTTACCCCAAAAATGAAGACTTTTCCCATGCCACATATTAGATCAAATTGATCGTAAAGATGGAATGCAACATTGGAAACCCTTTATCTGAGACTTCTGTATGCTAAATCGACATATTCACAGAAAACCTGTTTTCATATCTTTGAGAATTACTCGAAATTTTCAGTCTAAAAGCTGTATATAATTAGCATCAGTCAATGCGGCTTCTTTAGTTCTCTAAAGATGTGTTAGAAAGTTGGGTGTAACAATAACAGTTTTCATAGTCAAATTTAACAAAAACGTTTAAAAGATGTTAGATCAGGTCAAGTTTGAACATGAAAATACTCACTACACAAATTCAAATTAAATTGCCGCAATTATAGCTGCCATGGCAAAAGACCGAGACTAAATCTACTGGCCGTGACGTCGGATAGGGCGTCCTCTCATTGTTCCATACCCCCGCTTTTTTCCCTTTTTGCAAAACGCGTTTAGTATCAAACCATGATGGCTTTAGAAACCGTTTGATTGATAATAACACTCTAGCTTCCGATTACTCTGTCTTGTACTGTTGGAAGAACTTGATACTGCTTCTTTCAAGTGGAAAATATTAGGTACCATTCGATAACGAGCACTGGAAGGCATAGAATTAACACTAATTCAGTTTGTTTATTAGGTTTTAATAATTTCTTGCTTGTTTGAGTGAGTGCTGCTGCCATTCCTTCTCTGTCTTCTCTGCTGCCTGCTTCTTTGGTTTATCATGTCTGGTGATTGCTTCTTTGGCTTTTGTCTGGTCTCTGCTGGTGGCGTTCGTTTCTCGGTTAGTCTATGGTTCTGGTGTTCCTGCTGCTGCTGCTAATAATATGGTCTTTCCTGGACTACTGTACTTGGTGCATGCTCGTTCTGTGGTTGTCTGTCTCCGGTAATTGCGCATTATTCTCTGGTCTATGGTATTGTTCGTTCTTCGGTTTTTCTATGGTGCTGGTGCTGTTGTTACTGCTGTTGTTACTGCTGCTAATCTGGTCTTTGCTGGTCTACTGTATTTGCTACATGCTCGTTCTCTGGTTCTTATCCGGTGATTGTGTAATATCTGGTCTATCTGTGGTGATGATACGTGGTAAGTAACTTCTTTGGTCTTTGTCTGCTCTCTGCTGATGGCGCTCGTTTTTTAGTTTTTCTATGGTGTTGGTGTTGCTGCTGCTGCTGCTGCTGCTGCTAATATGGTCTTTCCCGGTCTATTGTATTTATTGCATGCTTGTTCTCTGGTCTATTCTCGGTGATTGCCTATACTCCTCTGGTCTATCTGTGGCTGTGGGAATTGGTAAGTATCTTCTTCCTTCTGGTCGCAATGATATAAAACTTCTTTGAACGTTTATATTATTGCTTCCTTTCTCGTAATAATGCATTCATGATGTTTGCCTTATTGCGCTTTTTTTTCTTTTTCTTTTCTTGGTAGTAGTGTTTCCTCTGCAGCTTTACATGAAACAACATTAGTCATTATGTTGTATTGCAAACTTATAATACCACTGTTGCCTTTGCAGTTGTGCGTATTTGTTTCATGTTGCTTTACATCCGACTATTACTACCATGCGCGTTGCTCATGTATGCATCTTTCTTGCAACAGCAACGAACTTTTTTGAACATCTTTGATGTTATTATGTTTGTTATGCTTTTCTTAGACTCGCTTCGTGTGAGTCTTCCTTTTTTGCCTACAAACTACTATACTCCTATAGTAGTATGTTCTTTTCTTTCTTTTATTCTTATTATGTTTCTTTGAAGCATACCTTTTTTACGTTGTGTGGATGTGCCTATCCCTGAAGCTCAACAAGATATTATCCGAGGCTATGAGGTGGATAGGCTGCCTCCACTTGGTTATCGCTACTTACTTTAGTGATGATTGAGGGTCTCAATGCCTGAATTTAAAGCTAGGTGGTGTAAGTAAGGCATGCTCTAGCACCTGAGGGAAATTTGATGATAGCAGCGGCTATATTGCTATATATAGCGGAGCTTAAAATTTTGCCTCACATCAAAACAGGGGGAAACCCTCGCAAAATTTTTTTTAGGTCAGCGGAGTTTTCAAGTAATTTGATTGGCTCAGAGGTTAAAACAGCGAAGGGTTACAATTATTTAATCTCCTATTGATCTGCCAATAAATTTGATTTTGCGTTTGTAATAAAAGCTTAGCCAAGTAAATACAATTTAAAAAAGCTTTCTTTATAAAAAAGTATGATAAGGTGCAAGCATTTAATCTAGCATCTATTGCACAATAGTTTAATGTGGTGAATGTAAAGTTATGTAGATATTACAGTACTTTAACACAGTGGTGTTGTTTGCTTAGAATAACGAAATGTAGACAGAGGATACTCGCTTTCTTTATCCTTTTTCCAGTGATTCTGGTTTCAATAGCTCCTTGATGTAATAGTATAAAAAGTCAACCGAATTTTCTAATCCATTATTTTACCTGTCCTCTTTTTTTTATTCACCATATACTCTTTGATAATTGCAATGAATCTACTCGCCTCGTCTAGCATTGCCAGTAGCACCATCATCAGTAAACTTCAAGCGAGACGTTTTAGACTCGATAGAATTCTGGCTGATTTGGAAGCTGAAGATTCGTTCAAGCCTGAAAATGTAGCAGATCACTCGATCAGATTATTCATTGACGAAAGGCAAAGATCAATAAGCGCAAGATTGTATGACAGATACGTGAAAGTCGTTGAAAATGTCACCAAGTTGTTCATAAGTAGCACTTTGTTCCGTAACTTTGCCAGAAAAGCGGTTCCAAGTATTACCCAGAACAACTTCAAGGAAAGATTTTTGACTCGATGCAATGCGTTGACAACTGGTTAAAGAAACCGGTCAGCAAGTGTAATGCTTGAAGGTAAAAGTAATTAATACTTTGTAACACAATTCATTATATTGATTGACTATGAACAAAAATAGAAGAAGAGGTAGAGGATCAGGTAGAAGAACAAGAGATTGCACCTGACGAAGCTTCTGCTCAGCTTTTGGGGAGCCAAATGTCAGTCGATGAAGCAATCGCTGTGAGCGCAAGTCAAGTCAACCCAACGGCTTTGACTTACAGTCAAGTGACGATTCTCATGTTTGAGAGTGCTCAAGACTATTTTACGGTGTATCAAGCTTCGAAAGTTGCGCTGAAGAGCCAGCAAAGAAAGCTGATGAGCTGTGGTGCTTCACTTATTCTGGATCTTGTCGATATGACTGATGGCAATTAATGCAAGGGCCTATTTTTGGCTGATCAGTGGACACCAAATTTACAAATGAATTCAAGATCCAAGATGATATTACCTGGCCAGAGACGTTGCAATCCCATTGGAAAGAGGCAATCTCGAAAGTTTCACATGTTGAAATGTTTGCGGCATCCAAACGATACATCAACAATCTTTTGAAGGATCCTTTACCCATGCCAACTGCTGATGCTTTTGAGCTGATGCTAACGGTATTTAATACAAGCCAGTATGTGCAAAGTTCTAGAATAACGGAAAATGCAAGCGAGTATGACATTCTATATCAGCTCTGGTTACCCGTGTTGATAAATCTGTTCTCTGGCCCTTTGATTAAGTTCTAAATTGGAGAAACTATCAATTCCATTACCACTGAACACAAGATGCTCCTCTACCCGGATGAATTGAATATTGTTGGGTTCAAGACTGACGTCCGATTCATTGCACAAGTCGGTGCATCCTTTGATTTGGCATCTGGGGAAGCTTGCTTAATTCAACCAGGCAAAAGCAAGGCCATCGATGATCAATTGATGAGGGAGGGAAAACGCAACGCAATGGCATTGTATGAGGTCACTTCCACCAAAATCACACATGCTTGGATGTTTCAATTCATTGGGTTGCAAGCCGTCTTCTCAACTGTGACATATTTCGATTATGACCTCCATGTGGCCACTCTCCAGGAAAAAATACATTTTCCAGATTCTGTCACTTCCTTCACGAACACGCGAAATACAACCAAATTCATCGGCACTCTCCTCAAGTTTCAATTCGACCTTAACAGAACAGCCAGATTAATCCAAGACACAATCGATCAAGCAGATCGCAGCCTGCTACTTCGAGAAAACATCTTTGAGCCGATGGAACATGAAGCCCCAAGCACCCAAGCTCCTCCTTCCGCCCTGTCTTTTTACACCCCACCAAAAAAAAAAGATCTGACCCGTGCAAAATACCCGCAAGCAAATCAAGAAGCCTTATTATCTGGTGCTGAAGCCCTGATCCAAGTTGCACAAGAAGCTACAGCCACTCGAGATTAATGATATTACATTTCGTTCTTCTTCTTTCCTCGCTTGTTCTATTTCTTTTTCCAATAAACCATAATCATCGCTCGATTTATTCGTCTTTCACCTTTCACTTCTTTGTATTTCATCGATATAACAAAATGTCCATAAGCAATAATACAGTTAATCATAGATTTGAAAGCTTTCCTGCATTCCACTGGTACAAAATAATCTGTCAAATGGTGGTTCTATTTTGTAAGGAAAATAGAATTGTTTGTACTTTGATAATTATTAATTGAGCCACATTTCTTAATATTCTAATGTGCATGATAGCTCTCTCTTATACCCTATTCTTCTACGTCTTCTACTAATAGTATACAGTCAAGCCTCTAAGTTTATTTTCATTGCATTAAGAGAATATTAGACCTTGCACAGCCTGCGAACGCTTACAGTTTAGATGTTGAAGCATAAAGAATGCATGTTTACATGCAAACAACATCTACACAAAGGCGTGCTCTGCGGAACATCAACCATATTAAGAAAAACAGATGTACTCCATGTACAAATACACAAACCCTACCTATTGTATATCAGAGTGTCATTTTTCGGCTTTTTGCTACTAGCAAGGATCCTTTATAAACAGCTTACAGCTGTGAATTTGATTTTTCCACAGTGACACACGTCTGTATCAATGTGAACTACTCAAACATACGCATACAACACAGCAGCATTACCTCTCACAACCCAAATATATGCAGAATAAAGCAAAATTTGGGTGCATTTGAGCCGTGTTTTCTCGTGTTAAAAGCCGTTTTTGGCCGTCAGAGTATCACCAAACGACTGCTCTCATCTAGCGCTAGTTTTTTGAGACCTTTGCTCAACTTTTTTCAAGACCATCAAAAATCGACTAAAAAGCAATGAAGGGTACCTCATGATTTTCATCAAAAATCAAACGATCGCATTTTCTACCTTGATAACGAAGACTTTTACTATGGTATATCTTAAATCAAAATAATTCTCTCGATCTAACACAACCCCTAAAATCATCTTTGTGGGACTTTGATATGTAAAATTTCGACTTTTTGACCAGAAACCTCTTTTCATATTTTTATGAATTGCTCAATAGATTTATTTAAAACATTTACTTTACTTGGCACCATTGGATGCGTCTTGAAAAGCACTCCAAGAAGGCTTAAAGAAGCATAGGATGATCATCGCAAATCGCATAGTCGAATCTGGCAGAATAGATAAATCAAGTCGATTTTGATCAAAATTTTACCAATCTTGAGCAGAGATTCATCTGGGCCGGAATTGCTTTCTGCACGCAGCTAGCTGCTTGCTAGCAAAATCGATGTCGTTTGTATCATCAAGGCGATAGATGCTACCAAAATTATTAGAAAGACGAAAGCGCATTTCCGTGCCCAATAGGTGTACAACAGTCAACCATATATGAAAAGATAACATTATTGCCCTCTTTAGAATAGCATACAATGCTTGGATCGCTGAACATTGGTTGATATATACTAAAATCAGATCTTTTGACCTTAATCGAATAACCTCTACAGCGTTTATAAAGCTGTGTATGGCAAAAGGCAATAAAATACAATAGTTTCGTTTGTCTTATATCTTTTTGTTAAAGTGGGATGACTTTCATGCGCTAAATGATACGGTGTATTGCTCTGAATATTTGCACATGAACTGATCAAGCTACGCTTGCCCAGCCATTGCTTAGCTCCCCGCCTTTGGTTTGAATTTCAACATTCTCAGTCTTAAAATAGCATCAATAGTATGACAAATGCTATAAAACATGGAAGTCAAGTGTAATATGATTTCATAATCACTTCCTGATCCTTGGCTTAGACTATTGCGCTTCGCATCTATGTGGGAAAAAAAGAACCGAATTCATCTCTTAATGATTACACTGCAAAAGAAAATTCCTGTCGTATAGCACAAGATCCCAACAACTACCAAATGTTGAAATTAATTCGACCCGATACTTTCCTCGAGAGAAAAATACCACAGGTAAACAAACCAACGACTTCCTCGGAAGAAGGAGCTGGCCATGCTTGCTAGATGCCTGAAACACTGTATCTTATTGAGCTCCCGTATGTGCAACCAAGCAAAAGTATGCAATTTATTTGTAAAGTGGTTTTTGATTTGGTATCACACAAATGCGAATAATAAAAATACATCATTTTCGAGTTGGCATGGGTCATGACAGAGGGCTTGTAGCTATCAAATCAAGGGTGCTTTGGATGATTCTGCCGTCAATTGACGGTTTTGGCGCTTTCCACGTCTGTAAAATTGAAATTTTGATGAGATTACACCGTGATCATTCTTAATTTTATGGAGTAACGTAATATAGCTCCCATCTTTGGATGCTTTGCCAAAGAACAATACCGATTCAAAAGGTGCCAGCTGTTTTAGACCATCGATAGTGAATCATCCACTGAAGCCTTCTGTAAAAGTGTTGATTTACTTTGAAATATGCCAGTGCCAGCAATGAGTATTCTGTAGTGGGTCAAAGCGCTTCAGTTTGTTGGTATCCACAATGATTACCCGTCCATTAGTCTAAGCATACAAACATAACCATGTAAGTTTCATCTTGACATTGCATGCAATGTTTATTTAGGAATGACTTACATCCAGTTCACAGTTGTCGTTCTTTTCAGGCAGTATGAGACCAAGAGAGAGATTTTTCCAAAGTATATAGTAATGTTTTTTGCTTCTGTTGATTTTAACTAGAAGTAGAAACAAAAGGTGAGTTATGGGTAAGAAGCGTCTGACGAGCGATATTTACCTTGATGCTGCATAATAAATAATTTTATTATACATAGTACCTCTTAAAGAAGGCGTTTGATCATCTTGATCCTGGTTTGATGCATTTTCGAATAATCAGCTACTACTTGCGAACTATTCTTCTCGATTCTGTATCGTTCCCTGGTTGATTTTTTGTGTTTCTGTGATGCTGCTGGATTGAACGTACAAGATAGAGCCCATTCCAGTGCCTTTTTCTCCCATGTATTCGATTTGGAGCAGTATAGGCCACCTTTCAAACATGTATATGATCTTGACGGCAGATACCAGCATTTGTGTGCGCATAATCCTCACTTTTTTTTTCCCTATACTACCCAGTACAGGCTGTTGATTTGCATTGACATTGAGATGTTTATCCTGAATGTTGCTACGCATTCTGAAGGTTTTGCTAGCGATTAGTGAGTCGAGGATAACCAAATGGTGTACCTGGAATAAGCAAATGGCCAGTTTCAGAGAAAGAGTTTAGTTCAAGAGCCAGTATATATATACAAGCAGGCATGAGCTAGCCACAATGAGAGAGTTTTTGTACATAATGCACCGTAGGTTTTGGAGGTCAGTTTACATTTCACACAGTCTTGACAAGGTACTGATATTGGAACACTTGAAGATGGCAGGAGGCAGAATATTAAAACTTGACAGCAGGCAGCGACTTCTCTTTCATTTCCTTGTGTTTGTTCTGAGATGTATCTTTGTTGGCTTTATAATAATACACTGCTGTGTATTCTGGAGAGTCATTGAGGGCGGATTCCAATGTTGTCACTTCTTCAAAGGTGTCGAATCGACTCAGAATCTTTTGCAGACAATCTACCAACTTCTTTTGCACATTGTTGCCGTATGGGGACTTGTTCAATGCTTCGTTTTATAAAAATTCAAGTGTGTCGTCGTTGCTAATGCTTGTAAAATAGTTCCATAACGTCTTCATCAGGCCCAAGTTGCCTATTTCGAAGCTGTCGATGATAATGCTAGAGTCACAGAAGTGCTGAGAGAGTCGTATCAATACTTTTTCAGAGGCTGAAACATATTTTAAAGGCGCCAGATATCGTGCTTGAACTTGAGAATGTCTTTCAGACTACTGCCAGTGCTATCTTTTTTTTTTTTTTTTTTTTTGTGAGCTTTGCTTTTGATAACGTGCTGAGCGAGCTGTATGCTGTATTCGCAAATGAATTGAAGATTGATTCCCTTTTTATACTTTGGCTGTGACAATTGATGATTGTGCATCATGGCTTGCAATAAATGGCTATTTAATATACATGGTTGTCGATGCTGTATTAAAAGTTGATAGAAGAGGGTCAGTCAGCTGCTTTGCTATTGCCGTTGTTGTTATATATCATCTCACGTTGACTTACTTATCTGTGTCTGTTGTAATGCTATTACCGTTATCTACAGCGATGGTACCTTGACTGGATCGCGTTTCTAGTTAATCTGCTGGTATTTGTTACGATGGCCCAGGCACAGTGATAATTGTCGTTCCCTTTGTTAAGCAGCTGTAAGATAGGTTTGACTTTGTGCATTACATTTTCTCTCTTACCAGAATGGATACATCTTGAGCAGCTTTTTGATCAACAAGTTTGCTGTTGTTGTTGCTGTTGTTGCTGCTGTTGTTGCTGTTGCTGTTGTTGCTGTTGTTGCTGTTGTTGTTGTTGTTGTTGTTGTTGTTGTTGTTGTTGTCACTTGCGGAAAAGAAGAAAAGGGAAAGACAGTAGAAAGAGAATGATGAACCTTGAGATTGGCAAACATTAGATGTAATCAAGGTAATCAACATACTTGTGGTTTGCCGCTCTACAAGGCTCATCGTCGGCCTCAAACAGGTACGTAACCACGTCTTTGTGGAAACGTACCTGCCGAGAACCCCTCTCGTTGCCAGCAGACTCTTCCTCCACAGGAACTGTATCACCGAAAGAGTTGCTTCCATCCCCCACTAAAGGTAATTCGGATAAAGAAGAAGAAGGTAATGGCGGATTGGAAGAGGAGGGAGGTGCAACTGGAGGAGTAAGATGAGAGGAGATAGATGGCTCCCCTTGAAGGACAAGAGTAGTATCCTGTCTCTTCAAAGGTCGCTCATCCAACTCATCATCTGCCGACTTTCTCTTTCTACTGCTGCGGATGCTAGTGGTAGAGGTAGGAGCAGAGAACTAGGCATGAATGCTTATATGTCAGTACGAAATATTGCTTTGCGGTAGTTGTCTTGTGTCATGGTACTTACACTGTATTCGTAGCCAGAGCGTAATAACATTTTAGCAATAATTATTTAAACGAGAGCAAAAGGTAAAGAAATAAAATCTACTGCATGAATTCACTTTTATACCTGCATTTGCCTTTAAAGAATAGTGGTCTAGGTTCTTTTTTCATAGCAATACGCGTCAATAAAGCATGGCAGAATGAGATGCTACTTTTCCTCGTGTATTCTACAGTTAATTTGAGACATCACCAAAAGTGAAGCAACTCTCAATTATCATTTTCCATAGAGATAGAGGCAAACGTAGTGCTTAGTATCCTTCCCTTCAATTTTGCAACAACACTTTTCATAACAAAAAGTTTTACATTTTCCTATACCTGTGTAACAAAAGTCATCATACGATCACGGAGGGATTCAGCCTTACTAAACTTGCCATGGCGCTGGGCGTCATCAACTCGACTTGGCCAAAGATGTGTACAAACAACTGTTTCATAGACACGCATAAATGTGTACGTACCAGCATTGCAAATTGCATGCATATCAGAAGTACCTTTGCAACTAGGGTGGAATCTACAGACAGTTCTTATGGATACTGTGTAGTGTCTGTTGAATAGCACTGAGCAAGTCCACACATAGCATCTGACGCAATCAATCTCTATAGAACTGGACACCTTGGGCAGGATCATTATATCCCTGAATAGATGAACTTGCCGTAGAAATTTGGCAAGAGGTCAATGTCTGCATCTAGAGATATGTTATCATACTGGACCAGAAGGAGAAGATAGACAAGCAGATAGTAGGCAAGGCGTACATGAAGATTAAACCCCTGAAAGAAAAGCTTACTGACATGAGCGACAGTAGACAAAATAATTATCCTAGCATCTTCGATGAAAGAGCATTCACTGACATTACACACCGCTTTAATAGTGTAATGCAATAACCTTTTTCACTTCAGAAGTCTGACTCATTTAGGATGCAACGTATATATACAACTTCTTGGTAGATGAATCATCTGTCAAAGGATATAATCGAATCAAAACATATGTAATTTCAGTCATCGCATGCTTGTATATATCCAATATAGTTGTAAACACTCGCACTCAATACCTTTATTATGTCTGAAGAATCTAGTATTGAACAATATTGCATTATGCTGTGTTCTAAGCTCTTAATCTACAGTATATTCAAGAACTAGTAGCCTTAGAAGGCAAGATAAAAAAAAAATATTGTGCAGCAAAAGACTGTAAGCATCATCAAATATTCTTTTATTGTAGCCTTCTTACTTCTTCAATGATGCATAGGAAGCTTTCATAACTGTGAATTTAGCACTTCTCGAGTGCTTACGTCTTCCCCAGCAAAAGCAACCTTTATACAGGTAAGCAGCACACTTGCATGACCTCTTACTACTCAAAAATACGCAAAACACAGCGAGATTCAATTTATTTGAGCATTGATTTATTGCGTTTAAAACCGCTGCAGGCAAATGAAATAGTACCAAACAACTGCTCCCATCTTGCACTCACTTTCTGCCACGTTTGCTCGATTCTTTTTTGGGGCCAAAGAAAAAATATTGCTAAAAAAAAACTATGAAGGGTACCTCATGAAAATCATTAAAAACAAAGCGACCGCCTTTTTTTATCCCAAAAATGAAGACTTTCACTATGGAATACGAGTGTTTATGCTTCGGGTGGCTCTCTACATTCACTTCGCTTCGGTGAGAGCCAAACTGCACAGCGGCAGCTCGTGCTACCGATTGCCGTTACGTATCTTATCAAAATACTGCTACTTTCATTTTGACCCTCCACTTACACATGGAAGCCCTTCATATAATCTATGGATCTGATTCTTATGTGATACTCTACACCCATATACATGTAGTTATTTCATATACGGGCAAGTATCATACAGATATTATTCTTTTTTTTTTAGTCAAGAGTGTGCCTAATACAGCAAAATATGAGTGCATTTGAGCTGCGTTTTCTCGTTTTAGATGGTCAGAATAGCACCAAACAATTGCTCTTATCTGGCAGTTACTTGCTGACACTATTGCTCAACTTTTTGGGGACCAAAAAAAACATGGCCAAAAATTGACCAAAAAGCATGAAGTACCCCTCATGATTTTCATTGAAAATCGGTCGGGGAGCGAGGTAGAAGCAGCCGTTTGACATAAATGAGGTGCAAAGCGAGATGCTGATTCTTAATGTCGACCAGGCCGAGACCACCATGTTTGCGCGGAAGGCAGAGAGAATCCCATGCCACAACCGGCCAAAATGAGACAATATATTGACGCACAATGCGCTGGATCTCCTCCAGCCACTTACTGGGTACCACAACCACACGAAGAATATGCCACAGACGAGACAGAAGAAGGGAGTTTGCCACCAAACCTTTGTCACGTATGGAGAGCTGTCGCTTCGTGAGCGAATTGTATTGACGCTGCACCTTCACTGTGATAGTATCCAGGAAATGAGCCAACTGTACATCGGTATGGTACAGAGGGTAGCCGAGATATCTCACAGAGCCAGTTGAAGATTCATCGTGCCATACAACGTTAGATGGGTCCGCCAAGTGTTTCCAATCGTCATGAGGCTTGCCAGTCAGCGACACCAGCACGGTTTTCTCCAAATTGACCTTGGCATTGGACGCTTTGCCATAGAGTGACAAGAGCGACAAAAGCACAGGCCATTCAGCCGGAGACGTCAGAAAGACTTCCAAATCATCAGCATAACTAAGCATTTTGACTCGTGGAGGGCTCGTTGGAGCTCTCAGAAGGACATGATCAGTCTGTGGCTCAATTGGAGCGGAAGCAACCGAAATTTGACGTGCCAAAGTCGAGCGTTTGTCCGTAGACATAGCCACACCACGTAAGTCTGCACAAGCCAAGATGGTTCTGAGGAAAGGCTCAAATGCGAGATTGAACAGTAGGGGCGAGAGCGGATCGCCCTGCCGTAGACCACGTCGTTGTTCAATAGGAGCACCCAGCCATCCATTAATGGATAAAGAGATGCGAGTGTCAAAGAACAGGCCCGAGATACTGTCCACCAAGGATGCAGGAAAACCAAACTGATGAAGCACCATCGTCAGATACGTAGGGTTTACACGATCATAAGCTTTCTCCTGATCCAAAAGCACAGCAACATTGGGATCATTGGGAGCAGCGGCACGGAGGTTGTTCATCAACGTCTGGTTGAGCCAGGCGTTGTCCGAGATCAAACGGTGAGGCATAAAGCCAGTTTGATACGGGGTGATCAGCTGAGAGAGAACACGCTTAAATCTGTTGGCGAGCAATTTGGTGAACAACTTGGCATCGCTATTGATCAATGACAGAGGGCGCCAGTTCTTGAGCAGCTCGGGATCTCCCTTCTTGAAAAGAAGCACCATCCTCGCCTGTTTCCAGGAGTCTGGGAAGATTCCACGCAGTGCGTCAGTCAATACTTGTTGTAGAAGAAGCAGAACAGGAGGGAATTTGTCACACAAATATCGATAGATCTCGAACGGAAGGCCATCTAAACCAGGAGACCTGTTCTTGGGTGTATGGTCAAGCAACCCTAAGACACTGTCTGTAGAGGGTGGTTCGATGAGCCTATCCGCCTCGGCATCTTGTAGCTTGGCAGGAAAGCATGGCGACTGGCTGCCTGTGCTGGCATGTACACATTAGCCACTTGGCAGATGACTTGGTGAGCGTCCTTGACAGAGGCAGTGATACAGCATTCGTCACGAGAGATGACAGTGTCCGTGAGCTCTAGGCCGGGTTTTGGGCAGATGATGGCACAGTGTTTGGAGATGACAAAAGCAGACCGAGGAAACATATAGGAAAAAGTACACACATTATCATCAGTGAGATGCTCTTGTTGACGATAATGCGAAACCTCCTGCAGACATAGAATATCAAGCTGAAGGTTTTTAGAGCGTAAGAAGAAAGTAAAATTCCCTCTGTGTTGATTTAGAGGAACCCTTAAAGATGCTCCGGGCATTAAGGGTACCTATACGCAATGATTTTTGTATCATTAAGCCCTATGGGCGGCATGATACACTGGAGTCTGCGACATGGACGTCGAGCTCATAGAATGACGGCGGAGAGGGAGCACATCAGACTGGAAACCATTGAGAGAGAAAACGCTGGCGACACTTGCCTGAGAATTCACATGCATGTACAAAGACGAAGCTAGTGGAGCATGCTTGGAAGCATCGCTACCATGAGGAGTGCGTTGCAGGGTCTTGGGATCGACTTCCATTGCGGACGACTCGGCATTACTGATCTGGCTGCCATGAGAAGTGGCTGACTGGCTGGCTGTAGTTTGGCGTTGCAGTTGTTGCGCTACATGATCATGGATGGTGTGGGTGGCTCCACAGCGCTTCTCGCGTACTCCATCATTGGCCTTCTTACTCGACTCGTACTCCTCGAGGGCATCCTCAAACGTGGTTTCCTCCTCGCGACAGAACCTGGCGGTGTGACCCAGCTTACGACACTTGAAGCATTGGCGTTTGGCCAGGACAGGGCAGGCATCACGGATGTGGCCACTCTGGCGGCAGAAATGGCACACGGGTGGTGCACCGCGGTAGGTGGCAGGCACATAGACGTCCCAAGCTGACAGATACATCATTCTGCTTAATGGTTGAATGTCATATTCCTTGCCCTCTGCATTCCTGTAGTTGACAGCAGTGTCGATCAAAAAGCTGATATGACCCTCAAAGAAACCATCGATGGTGTATTTCTTGATCTGGTACACTTTACCATAGAACTTGAGGGACTTCTGCAGATCCTCCACGAAAGTCTCCATATCTGTCATGCGGACAATTGTCATTTGAACATGAGTGAGTCTCCCTTCATTGTTGTCCTTGGCGGCAGTAGCCTTGAATACAATGTTCTGATAAGTGATGCCCTGCCTGATGGCTAGCTTGGCATCCTCGAGGCGATCAAACTTTGCTTCCAATAAGAGATCTCCATTTGCCTTCTGGTGGTACAGACTCAAAGGGCGAAATTGGACTAGGGGGGATATTTGCTCCTTGATAAGGCGATAGGCTGCAGTACGATGATCAAATGTTTTGTTTGGGAACGCAAACAAAAACAGATCCAGGTGTCAAGGCCTGTTGGAGGATGACGGCCGCCTTGCGAGTAAGAACCTCGGCTTTCAAATCGTCATGTTCGTAGAGAACTTCAGGGACCAGTTTGAATTTGTCATCTTTGGCTCGTTGTGGTTGAGCATTGATGACCTTCTTGGAGTGGCCTCGAGAGAGAATCTGGAACCAAGAAAGGTCTGCGGTGGTAGCCATGAGTGGTGGTAGTGGAACGGTAGTGGTAGGAATGTGTTTGATGTGATTTAAGCAGTGGCGTAATTTTCACCTTAGGGGTAGTGATGGTTACGCGAAAGAGCCCTGTATTACATCAAAATGTTTCTATCGATCTTTGTGGGACTTTGATATGTAAAATTTCGACTTTTTGACCAGAAACCTCTTTTCATATTTTTATGAATTGCTCAATAGATTTATTTAAAACATTTACTTTACTTGGCACCATTAGATGCTCCTTGAAAAGCATCCCAAGAAAGCTTAGAGAAGCAACGGTTGATCATTATATTTTTATAGTCGAATCTGCTAAAATAGTTCAATCAAGTCGAAAATAAAACGGGATCTGACCAATCTTGAACAAAAAAAAAAAAAAAAAGCTGAGTTCGAATCGATTTTGACGGTAGCGGGCGGCGCTGCTGCTGGCTGATCAACAAGATGCTTTTCTGGTGATGGTAATAATGATTGGGATGCTGATTAAATGATGAGGATCATGAAATTGATTGCTTGGCCCGAATACCCCCCCTTTTTTTGCTTTTGATGGGCATGTTCATATCTGACAAAGCCAGCAGCCAGCTTGGCTCACCACTAAATACACGATGTTTCTTCCAATCCAAATGTTTCCTACCGTGAGTTCTTACAGGGATTGCGAAACGCTCAATACATTATCCAAATGAATATTCCAGTGATTCCAGCTACGTCCGGATACTTGAGGCTTTCAAACTGATGCGTATTTTGGTAACAGAATACTGACATGATGTTAGCGAGGGGTGAGTGGAGAGGGGGAACAATTGCAGTTGATTTCAGATATTGCCTTTGATCATATGTAAGTAATTTATTGGTTTGTAGGCAAACGTTGCTTGCGTAAATTGTGATGGCTTTCAATTGAGCTCCACATTGACATATTGCTCGTAGCGTGTGCGACTAGATAGGTATCACGTCGACTTGATATATTGCAAGATGGGGACATGCACTTGCTATTTCAGCCAGTCCAGACTTGCACAAGGATTCATAAATACTCATAGAATGTGTATTGGTCCAAATTTCGATACTTGATAGCCATATATGCCATCCACAATTCCTAAATGCCACTTGCAATTCCTTCACAGTATCTAGTCCTTTAATGTCAATTTTAGCACATCTCCCAGTCTGCTCATATTGGTGTAATTGTTTTAAATCGTCGTGCCATTAGAGTGCATGTCAACTAAAGTTGCTCTAAGCAGAGGAGCGAAACAAAAATGCAACAACAGGTATTGTAAGCCAAAGCGGCTGTGGGGTTTGTCAAATTGCAAAGGCCATTTTATCTTAAAATGTCCAAATAAAAAGAGCTGGCGTGCCATGCATATAGCGAGACGCTATACTTTAGTGATATCAGAGAGATAACCATCAATCTATCTACTACGCAATAACAACATACAGCGGCTCTTTGGTATGTCAATGCATATTTGTAAGCTAGTGTGATTTATTTAAAGAGACATTATGATGATTGAATGTTGATTTACAGAGAGATAGATAGAAGCGATTAGTTGCGGTATCTGGGGTTTTCATCATCAGGAGCACCATAGCCAGTAGGCTTTGAATGGCCATAACCAGAGCTGGTTTGTTGGTCATAGCCAGAGGAGGTGTTGGACTGACCGTAACCTGACTGACCGTAACCTGACTGACCGTAACCTGACTGGCCATAACCTGACTGAGCAGATTGACCATAGCCTGATGAGGTATTTGATTGACCATAGTCAGAAGAGGTGTTACCGTAACCAGAAGATGTGCTGGATTGACCGTAACCAGACTGACCAGACTGACCGTAACCAGACTGACCAGACTGACCGTAACCTGACTGACCAGACTGAACGTAGCCAGACTGACCGTAGCCAGACTGACCAGACTGACCATAGCCAGATTGAGCAGATTGGCCATAGCCTGATGAGGTATTTGATTGACCATAGTCAGAAGAGGTGTTACCGTAACCAGATGAAGCAGTGTTACCATAACTTGAGCTCTTGTCTTGTTGACCATATCCGGAAGAGACTGAGGAAGACGTGTTACCATAGGTAGGAACAGCAGATTGACCAGAAGAGCCATCGGTCTGAATGGTCCATTGTTGATTAGCATTGTCAGTATCCTTGCGGTTATACAAGATGACCTTGGCACCGTCCTTGTTGGAACCGCCTCTGATATCCAAGACGAGACGAGGATCAGCCAAGCAGTACACATAACCATCACGGAATCCCCATCTTTGATTGTGGGCCCTGAATGAAGGAACAGTGTAAGCCAATGTTTCACACACACACACACACACACACACACACATTTGCTTACTAGTATTCACTTACATGGTAGTTTTGCGTTCGTATTGAACAATAGCGCTGTCAGATTGAAGTTCGCCACCACGAATATCGATGACTATAGTGCCATCATGACGCAGTTAGTATTCAAAAGTAGTGTGACCCAATGATGTATTCCATTTTACCTAATCCGGATTTTTTGTTGACCAAAAAGCCATTGTCAGCTTTCCAGAGCTACAGCGCAACAAAATTGTTTAGAAACAAGACTGGTTCCCGGCATGAAATCCAACTTACTTGGTTATCCTTGTCCTCGCCAGTCTTTTGGGGCCAAATGATGATGTTGGAGTCAGACTAAATGGTGGATAATGACTTAGTTTACATGTATGCACACACACACACAGACAACGCGCGCCCTCCAGATAGATACTTACGGTGGTCTCGCCCATATAGACATCAATACAGGAGCCATTCTCCTTTGATTTGATATAAAAGTATTGTCCTTGAGGGAATCCGCTAGTCATTATGATATAATAATTTGGTTACAAATATGAAGAAAAAAAAAAAAAAAAAAAGGAAGGGCAGAAATGAAATTATGCATGCCTATTTATACTACAACATTATCACAGTAAATATCGGCTGTTCAACTTTATTGGAGAACACACACATCATATCCTTTTGGTTGCCATCATATTTACATGCAGTTTTCCATTAGACTATTTGTTTCGGTTTCATCCAAGCATAGCAGTTTAGCAAGAATCGGTACCATTGTCTATTTATACAGTGGAAAATGGCATTAGCCATGCTGTCAATCTGCAGACATTGGGCATGCTTACCTGCTTGTTTTCAGACATGAGGAACTTGACAAGCACGTTCTTCAGGTACTCTACATTCATATCTTGGCGTTTCTCAAAGGCATCCATTTTTCTACATGTGAAAACCGTTGAATAATGAGTGTCTCATTCGGATCACATAGACTTACCTCAATTCATCTTTGAGCACCTAGATAAAAATGCAACGTCAAGATTAGGACATGATTTGCATAATCCACCGCTCAGCTTACCTTTTCTTGCGTTTGGAGTGCAGTGATCTTATCTTGGCTCTCATGCAACATTTCGCTTAGTCTTTGAACCTGTTTTTCCAATCCAATCCGTTCATCCGGTATTTGACGTGACACAAGAGGCGAAAGTAAAGAGCTCATGGAGGCATACACATCCGATACTACCGGCTGTGGTGGTGCTTGCTGTTGTGCTGCGAGGGGTGGCGTTGTTGCCGATGGTGGTTGTTGCTGGGGCTTTTGTTGAGGAGGCAATTCGGCTACTTCATCAGTTGGAGGTGGAGAGGTGGGCGTGGATATGATGAGCTTTTCAATTTCGTTATCCTTCATCAGGATTTGCTGATAGAGTGAATCGTTCGATTCCTGCAATTCTTGCAAACGCAATTTCAATGGCTCTAAGCTATTTGCAGAGAGCTTTATTTGCTCATCGTATTTGGTCTGCAATACCGTCAATTGTTGGGATGTTTGATGGAATTGTTTAGTCATGGCTTGTAGTTCTATATCAAGTTGATTAGACATTTATAGTCAATTTGTTTCGTGTATGTGCTTGTGATTTACTTGTTTCTAGAGCCCTCTTCTCGGCTGAAAAGCTTGTGTCCTTTTTGGAAAGGACATGCTGGATTGATTCCAATTCATTGATTCGATCAATCGCCTTTCTGAGGTCATGTTCCAGCAGTAACTGCTGCTCTGCCTTTTCATGCTGTTCATTCTCGTATTTGTTCTTTTGATTTTGCAGTTGCTCAACAAGGTCTTGCAGTTGATTCACTCGACTGGCATCGCTCTGTTTTTCCTTGTTTTTTTCCAACAAAATATGAGCTCTCTTCTTGTATTGTTCGTAATTGCTCTTGGTTTGCTCGAGTTGAACAGAAATCTGTCGGTTTCTAGCTTCCAGTTGCTTGATTTCAGTTCCATAAAATGTCTTTGTGCTTGTGAGTTCAGTATTCAACTTGTCGATGGTGACTAGAGTACGGTATCAGAGCCTGTTGATCAGCATCCAACCAAGACTTACATCGTTGTGATTCGCAAGTTGATTTGTAGGATTGTTCTCTTTGCTGGCACTCTTCTAATTCCAACTTTAATTTGCCAATTTCAACATCTTTGGAAGCAATGCTTGCTCGATAATTGTCAATGTTCTTGGATGCTTGTCCAAAGATCTCTATGATAGCGTATTTAGCCTTGATCCTTTGTATATAGATTGTCTGTGTCTACCTCGCATTCTTTTCAGCTTGTCCTCATATTCGTCTAACAAGCAAAAGTTCGATTTTAGAGTTCATTCAATCTGTAATTTCATTCAACTTTACTTGTTTTGGTAGCGAATGTCTCTTGCAGCTTCGAAAGTTCTGCTGTCTGGTGCTTCAACTGGTATTTTAGATCTTTTACTTGTTCCTGTAGCTGAAAGTTGACTTTGTCTGATTCTCGCATCATCATGTTGGGCGAACTTGAACCAGCAGAGCCATTTGGTTTCTATTCTTATTACGTGAGTAACAGCAACCACTGCAGCAAACGATGTAACTGACCTTGAGCCGAGATTTTATCAATTCAAGTTCTCTTTCTAGTCGCTCCACCTGCTTCTCAGCTCTCACGGCTCTAGCTCTATCTGCTGTATTGTCGTTTTCAGCCATGATTTATCTCCCCAATCAAAAGATGTAGACATTAAAGTGCCTTCGGTGCCAATGGACGCTTTTTAAGATTAGCTCGCGCTTTTCTCAGGATCCAATTCGCGCAATTCACTGGCCCAATTTGCGCTTTTGACCAATCCCAAATGGTGTACTCATTCAACTTTCTTTTGCATAGGATAATGCCATTCAAGATGTGCAAATAAAATTTATTAGACGGGATCCATTGGAAGTACCATACCGTATATTGCCTCCACTAAAACCTCCTCTCTCTAAAAATAATAAACGCAATTTCCTTTTCATTTATTTCTTAGCAACATAAATCAAACATAATACATGATCAAATCAAAGAGATTTACAACTTTATGTATGATGATTTTATTACTAAATCACATAAGAGATACTTTAAGACAGCTGTTCATGATATGCTGTCCCAAATTGTAGTGATACCTTCTCTTACTAATCCTTTGAGACTTTTTATTCACATAATCAGTTTCACCAAACTCCAAAGCAACAACGAACGCAATAATCATTGCAAAGACTCAAAAGACAAGCATCACTAAGGACCCATCCAGATAAACTGAAGGCGGTGCCTCCTACAGAGCAACATGGCAGGTGTGAGAGAATTCCTTCAGTATTGCATCGGATAATTTGCTATTATGATTTGCGTTTTCATCAGACCTATACAAAAAGAATAAATAATTTGGTTGGAAAAGAGACAGCCTATGAACTTACAGTGATCATTCTTGTCAATCTCTAAAGGCAATGAGAAACGCAAGAATTACTAGCCAACGTATTGAAAAGCAAATAATTACTGAGGACCCATCCAGAAACTGGACAGTACCAAACCCATAGCAGCAAGGCACATGTGAATGGACTCCTTCATCATTGCATTGGAATGAAAGAGAGTATCTGTTAATCGTCTGGAAAGAAAATAATTTATTGTCAGATAAAAGAAATCAATGATGTCACTATTTTCGATTCATGCGACTGAGGTATAAAAAAAGTGTACCTTTACTAAAATACGCGATCTCCTCCTTATTCATCTCGCCCTGCAATGTCGGATTTAACCCAAGGTAAGCATGCTGCGTGTTGGTGGAAGCGACGAGTCTAACCACGGGTGTTTTTCGTAGCGTTAGAAGATTACATCAGACTTAAAAAGGCCAGATCAACTATACAAGGCTTTATCGATAGTGATGAAAACCACATAGAGGTGTTAATGATTTGGTTCGAGACATTTGTGGAATATGGCGATGCATTGAAATTTTTTATTTCAAAGTTCAAGCAAGTATACAAAGATAACATAAAAAAACCATACAAAAGCAAAGCCAAAGTTGATATGAAGAGAATTTTTCAACAATCAAAGTCTCAAGCGAATGCAATGGTGAATGGAAACAAAGTACTGGACGAAGCTACGAACGCTGCCTCAGAGAGGTTAATCTTGAGACTGAAACAACCACCAAAAGTATAGTATTAAAAAACTAGTTTGTTTAAAAAATGATATCGATAGATGTGCTGATAAAATGAAAATATCTGGTATAGATTGTGCCTGGTGCGTCTCCCTCTTCATCCTCATCTACTGTTGGTGCTTCTTCATTCACTGCTGGCGCTTCCTCGATTGAAGGAAAATTGGATTCATATATTAAATCATGTAAAGACAAATCAAGAAAGCACGGATTCAATTTGCAAACCGAAGTTCACCAAGTGTTAGCAAGTAACAACATAATATTACTCAAGAAAGGACAGGTGTGTCCAGAACTTGCCAAGCATGTCGATACTGAGTACCTCCTGAATAATATCAGAACTAAAGCAATCATCAAAGATGTCACAGCTGACAACATGATGTACGTGTCACTATCCATGTTACTTCGAGATGTCAACAGCACAACCGACCGAAGAAAGTTGAAGATAGAAATGAACCGACTATTTGAAGTTGCCTCCAAAGAGGATGGAAATATCATCGAAATATTTGCCAATTTGGTTACCAAACTGCCCAACTTCGAACGACTTTCTCCTGTAGGAGAAATGGAGTTGATAGTAAATTTCTTGGACCCAATTCTTTCTCCAATATTTCATTGCCCTGACAACAACAAACATCTCATTTGGTTAAATCGTAAAGATGATAACATAGTGAGATCCCGTCCAGATGCAGCCACAGTCGCGATCCCACAGAAAGCAGAAACTATTACTTTGGGATATGTATTTTTTTTATTTAAAGTCCTTAAAATGTCATGCTGAGGGAAAGAAAAGACTGTTGGTGGACCCAATGTCTGCAATGAAGGGGAATAAGATATTTTGAACCAAGTTGGGAAAGAAATCTACTACTAATAAGGTGCGAAACCTAGAGCCAATGCAATCTTGCGGAAATCGTCAATGGATAAGAATACAAAACACCAAACGAGGACATCAGTACTAGGTCAAAAAATCAAACAACTTGCGTTTACCAGGATTTGAACCGGGATCCTCCCGTTGGCATACGGGAGTTTTACCACTTCGCCCTACCACCAGGGGCATTGGGATATGTAGAAGTGAAGCCGCCAGACTTTGAATCCAATCCCGAATTAGCATTTATGGACTTGATTCGTTTGGGTATATTTTCTCGCCGTCTTATGCTACGAAAAAACAATCAAAAGGTGATTGTGATTCAGTGTATAGGTTACCACATGGTGTTCTACTTAGTATCAGAGTTTTCAGAAGGAATCGCGCAAATGGCTGAGATATTATCAATTGATGTACCTAAAGAAATTGGTCAAATGGGGCACCTTCTGCAAAAGGTAGACGACCTTAAAAGATTATTCCAATTGTATGAGCATCAAATGGAGACTCGCTACAAAAACTCAAGAGCACTGGAGGAAGAAAACCCTGCTTCACCAATTGATGCAATCAACCCGAAACGTCGCAAACAGAGAATCCCCTCGTTCTCTTTGGTATGATGTTTCTCGCCCCACCCCCTTCTCCCCTTCATATTTTTTTCTCTTGTAGCCCAATACCATGCATTAACCTATGAAAAAAACCACAACCGAGTCATTCATTTTCATATATAGTTTTATTGAGTTTTATTGCATATTGTCACAGTACGACTTCTGAATTTTCAGGCTTTAGTAAAAAGAAAATAATCCATAGCAAATGTATTTTTCCGTTGGGGAAGGTGTAGTCTTCAATGGACTCGTGGTTCATTTGGATAGAATAACCAGCCGCAAGAGGATCAGTGCATCTGCCATTGCGTGACAACAGGGTCCAAAAAGTCCTCATGCAAATGGTCCACATATACCAAGGCACGACCCTTTGTAGTACCAGTGACACAAGTATAGTCGATTAAAGAGAGATGTTGAACATATTCACACAAACCAACACCGCCTAATTCATGTATGTTGTAAATACATAATATTCCATAGCACAACAGCTATTCTTAATTGGACTGTGTCCCCATCATACATAAATAGTCATACTGCCAATCAATCAACACACCTTTCTAACATTAATATCATCCAACCCCTTTTTCCGGATAGCTTACTGTTTCAACATGAGAAGATACTTTTTATTCTCATTTTTTAGTTTTATTGATACTGATAAAAATCTACAAACCCAAAGGGATTCTCAAGAACTTGATAACTTTGATACAACCTAAAATATACTTACTTTTGACAACAACGTATAACAATACATGTTAATCACTGACACGGACTAGACCAGACAGTAACTAACCTGCGTGAGGTCAGGCAGGAATGTCGAACTTCTTGATCATCAAGAGAATAGCAGAAACTTCATTTACACGAGTAACACGGCACGAATCGATTTGACAGAAATTGATGCGATTTTGAATGAACATCAGCTGAACACATACAAAATGCGGTCTACCAAATCAACCACTACAACAAGCCACTGTTTGCATGATCCAAAATATTTTTTTAAATCAATTGCCTTTCGCTTACATATACATAAATCAATTATAATGAAGGCACCTACATCCCAAGACAATTTATGGGTAGCAGCTGGTAAGGATGAAATGCTATGTCGAGCTTTCATTGAATACTGACATATTGGAATAGGTGATGGCCAAATTGACCGGGTTAGAGTAGGTGCATCACTGACATTTACGCAGTAATGTGTGGACTCATGTCGATATTAGGAATTGTTAGAAAGCGGCATTGCAGTCGATGGCCATGATCAGTTTGGATATACTGCCATGTAGGTGATTCCCAAATTGCCAATTGCTTTGATTTGACACTCATGCAATATCTAGGCACGCAGCTGTCTCTTACAATCAGATTGAAATGGTCAAATTATTGATTGAAAAGGGTGCCAATGTCAATATTGAAGATTTTGAAAAAGATACACCACTTTACGTTGCTGAGAATGTTGAAATGGCACAGTTATTACTAGATAACGGTGCTGATCCCAAACACATCAACGAAGATGGCATTACGCCTGCTTTGACAGCTTTGGAAGAGGGTTGGGAGGAAGTCGCACAATTCTTGGCCAACATCACAAAAGAAGTACTGCCTACTACAGAGGAAGAGGCTGATCCTTTGGCCTACATTGAACAAGAAGATAGAGAAGAAGAAGCAGCAGCAGCAGCAGCAGAAACACAACAACAACCAAATGGAGATGGCACAGAGGAAGAAATGAGCGAAGAATTGACAAATAAAATGCAAGATATCATGAAGCGTATCGAAGAGCAAGGTGGCGTAGAAAACGAAGAAGAGCTTCGAGAATTAGTCACCAAGATGGTCTTGGATGGCATGCAACGTGAATTGAATGAATAAACAATGCACACTATTTACCCTCTGATCTGGCACTGATCGTTCCTGTTTTTCGCCGAGATACTCAAGATACTTCACTAGAATTACCGCCATTGTCATCACTGATGCTCAAACCATGTTGGAGATCATTTTTAGTTATTTTTTGGGACCTTGGAAAATTGAGCATTTTCGACTCTCCAGCCATGAGGGATACTTCATGGTCGAGGGCCTTATTTCATTCGATTCAAGTTTTGACACCAAAAACGGTGTTTTTTGCTATGAGGTTCCTAAGTGAATTCAATGCAGAATTTTATGGTTTTTCAGATGAAAAAGCTTAATTCAGTTGAACCCTATCAAAAGAATTGAGTTAAAGGCAGAAAACTGGTTTTTGTGAAATCAACAAGAACTCCTAATAGAAGTATTTTACATAGACATAAAGCGTACCATTCAATAGAACTCTAAAAATAAGCTATAGTTTGCTATCAATTCATGGAGAGTTCCCCTAGTAAATTTGCGTGTAATTCGAGATAAAATAGATTTTGTTCCATTTTGGATCCCATTTGGGCAATCGTGCTCATACGAGGATTCAATCTCCGGTAAATTGATGTTGCCTGCTCCAGGAGAGTTTTTTTTTTTATGCTATGAAACGCATGACAGTACCTAGATATCAATGCAAGTATATAAAGCAGGATATGAAAGCTTTGTATTTACACTTTTACTGTAGATTTGCCATCAAAATCAAGCAAAAATGCGAAATATTTGAGATATAGTGCGAGATAGCATTAGTCAGTCAGCATCCAACCCAGCATTTGATAACATTGATCTATACGAGGGCTTAATTGTAGCGAGGCGAATATGCAAAACTATAGTAAGGCGAAGGTGCAAAACCATGGCAATTAAGCATTCAACCCAACATTTGATAATATTCATCTTGATGAGTGTTTTACCGTAGTAAATTCGTTTTTTCATTCCCATTATTAATAAGCTTACCAACAACATAACGCATGAATTAGCCTTACCAAAATCAATATTGCCTCTATTTGAACTAGAAGTTGCACAGGCTACAGAACTGCCCTCCCAGTAAATTGCAGCTACCAAAGATGTGATGTATGCCGTGTAAACAAACTCTATAAAGCAATACATAACCACATTTGACAGCTTTTAAGCCTTCATATCTTGATATGTAGACCTTTCCGAGTCACCGGAATGATGCCAAACAATTGTACTTGAGTAGTAGTAACTTCCTGACACCTTTGCTCAGCTTTTTGGGCCAAAAAAAAATATGGTCAAAAATCGACCAAAAGCATGAGGCACCCCTCATGGTTTTCATTGAAAATCAAGCAATCGCGTTTTTTACCTTGATAATGAAGACTTTTACTATGGTGTATATTTAATCAAAATGTTTCTCTCGATCCAAAGCAGCCTCTGAAACCACTTTTATGAGGCCTTTATATGCAAAATCTTGACATTTTGGCCAAAAACCGCTTTTCATATTTTCTTGAATTGCTCGATAAATTCAGTCAAAACATTTATTTTACTCGGCACCATTGGAAACGCCTTGAAACGTACTCCAAGAATGTATTAGGAAGCGTAGGGTGTTCATCACAGTTTATATAGTCGAATATCACAAAATAGATGGAAGAAGTCGAAGAAAGATAGAATTTGTCCAATCTTGAACAGAAAAAAAAAGCTGAGTTGGAATTGTCTTTGGTGGCGGCATTGCTGCTGGCTGACCTAAATGCCTTTCTGTTGATGGCAATGATAATTGCGATGATGGCTGCGATGCTGATTAAATAGGGATCATGGAGCTGAAAGGACAATTGTTCGGCCCAATTACTTTTTTTTTGGAGAGCTTTGGCTCATGAAGGCGTCTTTTGCAATGACAATATCTCAAAAAAGTCGCTGTAGATCTTACACAAGTCCTGTATTTACTTATGACCAGCTTTATGTCGCCATCTTATTAAGAGCATCAGCATCAGTGAATGATATGACAATTCTATGATCGGAAAATGGAGATTGTGGTGTATAAATGCTGCATAAAACTTGAGTTTTTTTTTCATATCGTCTCAATAATAGGCTTCGTTTGATATCAGTGTAGTAAGCAAAAAGGATGCTGAGGAAGATACATCCTCTCCTCCTCCTGGTGGCTCTAATATAACATTTCTTTTACTAACTAATAATAAATTGTTTAAAATCTACTTGATATACCAAAATTTTATTATATCTGGTTTAAAATGTCTTTAGTGAGAGCCCACAGGGCGACGCCAACATCGAGCGTAGCGAGATAGATCGGCTAGTTGTTCTACATTACATATACCTGCAAATTTGTATTGCGGGCGCTTTTAAATGGCATTTTGTATATGCAATACGTTTTCATCTTAACAAAAACGTTAGTTGGGCCTTTTGGGTTACCTAAGAGAAAGCTCATTTCAAAGGCATCTGCACACTCTTATTTATTGATCCACGTTTTATGGAGTCTGAATGAAATGTATGGATACACACACTTTCTTATTGCTGCTGCAAATGTAATTCCGTCCTCATGAGAGTGCTTACATCTTAATTTTTCCATTCCTTCTTTCTCTCCCTTTTTTTTTTTTTTTTTAACTCAATCACATAAAAGCAATGGATAAATATCAAGTAAGATTCACTATTGTATAGCGAATGCAAATCAAATGACTAAACTATGTATCTGCTACAGAAAATTGAAAAGCTTGGAGAAGGTATTCAGTACAAAAATGCAAGAAACATTTGGAGAAAACAGAGCTTAATACTTGTCTGTCTCCTAAAGGAACTTATGGTATTGTCTATAAGGCACAGAACCGTGAAACCAATCTAGTTGTTGCCTTGAAGCGTATTCGTCTGGATAATGAAGAGGAGGGCGTAAGTTGTCTAAAGCTTGTGTTTGGATATTCACAACTCATCCTTCCTTCTCATTATAGGTACCATGCACAGCGATTCGAGAAATTTCGCTATTGAAGGAATTGAAGCATCCAAATATTGTTAGGTAAACATCTGAAGAAGGCAGACTGTGGCTAGCAAATCTGATAGACCCACTTCCTAGATTATACGACGTTGTGCATACAGAAAAGAAATTGACGCTTGTGTTTGAGTATATGGATTCAGATTTGAAAAAGTTTTTGGATTCTTATGGTGGTGATATTGATATCTTGACCGTCAAGGTAACTCACATGGAGAAAGAGAGAGAGAAGCGCCTAGTTGGTATCTAACCAGGAATCGATAGCAATTCATGTATCAATTATTAAAGGGCATTGCATTTTGCCATTCTCATCGAGTTCTGCACAGAGTAAAGCACCCATTGTTAGTGAATCAATGAAATACATACTAACAAGCTTACACAGGACTTGAAACCACAGAACCTATTAATTAACAAGGTCAACACTACAGTAAGTTTGCAAATTAATATCAAAGAAATTAGCTTATCATTATTTTGTATTTACAATTTGTTAGAAAGGTGAATTGAAGTTGGGTGATTTTGGACTTGCAAGAGCATACGGTATTCCAGTCAGAAGTTATTCTCATGAAGTTGTCACCCTCTGGTATCGTGCACCTGATGTATTGATGGGTTCGCGTCAGTATTCAACATCGATTGATTTATGGTCTGCGGGATGTATCTTTGCAGGTGAGTATCAAGTAGTGCTGGACGTATATCACCCAAACTAATCTTTTGGTTTTTCCGCATACATTGTAGAAATGGCATCGGGTAGACCTTTGTTCCCTGGCAATTCTATTTCTGATCAATTACAGAGAATCTTCAAGGTGTTGGGTACGCCAACAGAAGAAACATGGCCCAAAGTATCCCAGCTTCCGGAATATAAGCGTGATTTCGAGATCTTTCCTAAAATACAACTGGAAACACTTTTACCCAAAGTAGATCATCTCGGCATTGATCTTTTAAAACGTCTCCTCGAATATCCACCCGAAAAGCGTATTACAGCCAGCGATGCACTGCAGCGTAAGTCGATATATGAATTCTTCAGGGCAATGTTTTCAGGTTATTTATTATCTCTATAGATCCTTACTTTGATGAGCTGCGGAAAAAGGAGTCATCGTCTACGACCACCAATTCTACATCTGACAACGTGTCAAAAGAAAACAGTAGATGATGATCAACACACAGCGCATACAATACACACATAAAATATCAGATATCAAAACATCCCTTTTAACACAAACTCCACTCATTTTATTACAATAAAAAGATGACGATTATTGCAACTCAAGAGCGAATCATGGAATATACATGATCAGCAATGGCAAGTGAGGATGTGAGGCCGGGACTTTCAATGCCAATCAGTGTAAAGAAGTTGTCATGACCTGAATCGCTTTCTTCCTTGATGATGAAATCTTGGAAAGGCTCACCAGGACCAGCCAGTTTTGGTCTACAATGAGTGAGTTAAACTACACATGAGAAGGGAGGGGGGGGGGCAGCTTGCTTACCTAATACCAGAATAATCCGCATGAAGTTTGTCCTTGTTTAGAGAGGGTAGATACGAATGAATAGCATTAACAAAAGCCTCCTTTTTCTCTTCATCATCTGGTACGCTATAATCGTAGGGGTCATCAATGTATTGCACATCAGGGCCAAACTTGATGCCGCCTGCCATATCCAATGTCAAATGAGTGCCTAAGCCAGCCAAGTTCTTCTCAGGACAAGGATAAATCAAATGATTTACTTCCAAAGGTGCATTGTACGCATAGTAATGTCCTCTAGCATAGTGCAACTTGTATGGTTTGTTTAATGGAAGCATGTTGCTGACTTTATCAGCATGTAAGCCGCCTGAATTGAACACTCTTTTAGCCAGCACTGTGGTTGTCTCGGTAGGTGTTGATAACTCGACCACGAATCCATCTTTGGACGGTTTGGAGATGGATGTCACTTGTGTGCAAAGTGCAACATCGCCGACGTCAGCTATTTTGCGCTCCAAATAAGCCATGAAATGATGTGAATCAATAATGCCAGTGGATGGAGACACCAAGGCTGAGTGAAGCTGGATGTGAGGTTCCTGAGCTGATGCTTGTGCCTGGTCGATAAAGTAGGTTTCAATGCCTAAGCGCTCTGCTTTTTCATGCAATCCCTGCAAATAAAGATGTTGCTCTTGATTTTGAGCCACCACCCATTTACCCAATTTGCGATATGGGATGTTTACTGTCTCGAATAGCTTGTATAGCTTTCGATTGCCTTGGATACAGAGCTTTGTTTTTAAACTGTCCTCGGGGTAATATAAACCTGCATGAATTACCTCGCTATTTCTTGCACTATTTGTTCGTCAGCATACCGCTTCTTGTACAAATGTATCGCTTCTACCTTGTTTCTTCGCCGATACGCACATTCTTTTCGACGACAAACGTGGTTTCGTGTGGTCTTTCTCGAGTCAGCTTCTCGCCGATGGCTAAACCAACGACACCTGCACCAATAACTATGTTATCAACTTCGAGCTCGGGCGTCTTTGCAGTAGAGAAGGCTCTCCAAGCCTGGTTCACAGCAAAGGGTTTTGTTAAGCGTGAAATCCTCAGCATATCCAAGGTTGAAATGAGGAATAAGAGTTGTAAAAAAGAGTGTCTAGTGAACCTTAAATTGCCCATCTATTACGGGCATGGCCGAGCATTTCACTCTCAGGGCTGACACACATCCAAGTAAATCATCCTGATCTCAGTTACAAGGAATGATCTGCATTTCATATCCTGCTCAATATCCTGTGCAATGAATGCAATGCGATTACGCTACCTCATCGTATATGTAGTCTACGTTTTCTGTTTCTGAATAGCACCTGAAACACATTTTTTTTTTTTTTTTTTTTTTACGAGTGATTACTGAAATCGAGCAGTGGTGTGGTGCTTGCACGCACCTACTGTGGATTTCGCGCAAATTTTGAATGAGTAAATAAAAGACGCTCGGCTTTAGCGAGTACAAACTGATGCACCTCCTTGGATATCTTTACAAATCACCGAAAATAACACTTGATCCACTGAAAAGCAACAATGTAACGTCTCATTTGTTGAGAATTTGCACAACTCCACACATCAACTGGATATAAAAACGTCAAAAAAAATTTTGCATGTAAAAAAAGTTTCTTTCAATCCAACACATCAAATCACGATGGATACAAACAAGGACGAAACTGTCAAAGTTGAGGCTGTAGATACCACACCTGTTGTTCAGGATGAAGCCATGCCAGAGGCTGCTGCTGCTTCTTCCACAGGAGAATACCCACCCAGCGTACACAAAGTCCATCGTCAATTGTTGGCCATTTTTGATCCTGAAAACATCAAGAAAGATAATTTTTTCAGAGAATTAGTGGAGAGAGACCCTGAGCATTGTATGTTAATCTAGAATTGAACCGTATATGCAACGTGGTACTCATTCATGGTTCATCAATTAGGGGTACCCATCAAAAAGTTATCGATGATCAAGCGTTTCAAGGAAATTTTGGAAGGTGATTTGACCTTGTTCGAACAAGCTGTTGCTCTTGCTCCTCAAGATTTTGAAATGAACGATGAAAAGACTCAATTGCGCAGCATCATGGAAGAGAAGAAGGAAGAGGTCAAGCAGGATCTCCATGCTGACAGTGCAGACAAGAAAAATGCTCGCAATCAACAGATCATTCTGAACCATTTCGAAGTGCAAAACAAGCGTTCCATCTACTCTGTAAGTGTCTCCTTTTTGCGGTAGGTCATCAAGTATACTGACGCTTTTACTCAATGTAGAAAGGCTTCACTGTAGATCCTGAGCCTACCGAAGCTGAACTGAAGGAATTTTACAGCAAATATGGTCGTATACTATCTCTTCGTCATCGCCGTGAAGGCAACGGCAACAAGCGTCATGAAGGTGCATTCAAGGGCAGTATCTTTGTTGAATTCGAGACACCTGAAATTGCACAGAAGGTGGTTGAAGAAGCTATAGAATATAACGGACAGGAACTACTCAACATGATCAAGGCCGACTATGTCGAAATGAAGCGTGTGGAGAAATACAGTGATGCTGAATTCAATGTCTCCCGCATTACGCATCGTCACCTGGTCGAGTACTCTAATGCTGAGGAGTATGGATTCAAGGAGATCAAGGAGCTTGTCAAAAGCGTGGCCAATGTTGGTAGATTAGAACCCTTGGAGAACAAAAAGGGCTGTGGTGTCCTGGAATTGTTCAAGACGACTCCCGAAGAATTCTTGGCCAAATTACCAGATCAGAAACTCGAAAATATCAATTTCTGTCTTGTCAGTGCTGCTGCTCGTTCTTATTTCAACAAAATTCAAAAGGAAGCCGCTAAAAATGGGCGTGGCAACGGCAGAAATGGCGGTCGCGGTGGCCGTGGAGGTGGCCGTGGAGGTCGTGGCGGAGCAAGAGGAGGAGGGGCAAGAGATGGCAACAAGGATGGCAGAAAAAGGGGAAACGATAACCCCAACAATCAAGAGATCAATAATAAACGTGCAAGAACTATTGTTGAAGTTAAATCCAGCGCAATTACTGCACCCACCAACTAGAAGCATTTTAATAAAACTGACATTTTTAGCACTCTTTGATAATGTAGCACGGTCCCTTTTTGAGAATGAACCATTTCCCTTGCAAGTTAATATGTATTTTTCAGTATGTAACCAAACTATGCCATTTATATGGAAAATTAATTAAAAAAACCCTTTTAAACATGTCATACCGAGCTTTGGTACATGTGTAACTTGATCTTCAGAATTACTTGTGACCCAAGGATAAGGTAAACAAGGATTAAATGTCAGGCGCAAAAAGTTTATTGTATAGTATAGTGTGTATTTATATATAATATGTGTGAGAGAGAGAGAGAATGAAGTAGAATTGAGTAGAAATACATAGGTATGTAGGTAGCATTTGCAGTAACAGGTAATAATAATAAAAAAATAAAAAAAAAATAAAAAAAAGATAGGATCATAGGTAAGAGCGAAGGGTGTATGCATATATAAGGAATCAGAGTTATTTGACAGCGTATTTTAGACATATTCCTGTTGGTAGTAAGAAACAGGTTGTTGACAGATCCATTTGTTGGCTGTTGTGTTTGTGTTCATAGGGGGCAATGGCATGGATGGCTGGTATTGAGGTGGAGGTGGAGGTGGACTACCACTACTGCTGTCCGTACTCGATGATGAGAAGGATGACCAACCTCTTCTGCTTGTGTGCTTTAAAGAATACAAGGACGATGGTCGCTCATGTGTGTAGTAAGTGTATTGGCACTCCAATGGTGGCTGTGGATGCTGCTGATAGTATTGATAGTGGTAGTGATGATGTCTTGATCTTGAAGACATGTGCGTACGGTAGTGCTGCATCATGTTGTCTTGACGAGAGAACCGACTTGGACATCCGGGGTATAAGCAATGAAAGTTCTTTTCGCCTGTATGGATACGATGATGTCTTGCCAAGTGGCCACTTGTAGTAAAACTCTTTTGACATCCAGGCTCTGTGCAATGGTATCGCTTCTTTTGCGGCTGCTGCTTGGATGTATCATCGTTTAATAGACTCACTTGTCTTCCTTTAGAGTTTGTAATGGAGAGCATTTGATTGTATGTACGTTAGAATTGAAGATAATATGTAGAGAAGAAAGAAGTGCTTCTACACATCCAACATGTTGTATTTATATACATATTTTTTTCCCTGTGTAGCCATACTAAATCTTTTATCCTCCCTTCCTCCTCTGAGCTCCCCCCCCCCCCAAATCTCCCCTTTTTTGCCCCACTCTACTGAGTATAACAAAGCTAACAACATTTCGAGTGTTTGCTCACACTCCCCTCGCATCTAAAAAAAGAGTGCACTGATCTCAGACTTGTATAAAAACGTGGTTGAAAACATGTATTACAGATGTAACCCTGCAGAGGAAGAAAAAGGAGAAGATTGATTCCAAGAAGTTTTTTAGTATTGTATAATATTAAAAAACGTGGAATACTGGATGCCACGTTTTTTGCGCCTTTGTGTGCGTCTTTTTGGGCTTGGTATTGTTGTAATAGAGTATGATCACACACGCACGTTGATCGCATCTTGTATTAAAATGGATAACATTTGGACCATCTTGTGTTGCATATGTTATCTTTTTTTTTTTTTCAAAGCTGCGATTACATGTATACTCGAGTAAACCAAGCACATACACAGATATATAAATATGTATACTCTAGATGGAGAAGAGTTGTACCAACCTGTGCGTAGATTGTTTCAATTGGGATCAACCAAGGGTCTGACAGGCATGACAAACACAAAAAAAGACTCATGGATCAGACATATCAAAATAACCTTTTCCCTTACATGACATTGCTGTTATGCCCACGCGATAGTGACAAAAAACGTCCAAATCAAACCTCCCTAAATTCCATGTAAACCAAGATAGTAAATCGCCTGCTCCCTGCTTTCTTTCTTTTTGTTACAGCAATAGAAAAGCAGGCAGGTGCAAATCGATAGCAATCAAACAGTGTAATGCATATAGTCATCAAGCCAATTACATGTATTCGGAAATGCAAATAGATGACGTTTGCGTACAACAAGAAAGCAAGCCCAAAAGTGTAGTGATATCTCTTTTTTTTTTCTTCTTCTTCTTCTTCTTTTTTTTCATAAACGTATACATACAGGATGGCGTCAAGACAGCAAACACAATCCCAGCAAGGAAAGACATATCAGTTTAAATTGGTGCTTTTAGGTGAGAAATTCTGTTCCACATGTCGAGTAATGAAAGAAAGAATGGCATGTACTGACTTGATGTGTAATGTATGTAGGCGAGTCCGCTGTAGGCAAGTCGAGGTAGTCTTAGTAAACAAACGAACAAGCTCATACACATTATATTGACGTTTCACATATGGCAAACTAGCTTGGTCATGCGATTTGTAAAGGACCACTTTGATGAGTATAGAGAGAGCACAATTGGAGGTAAATGCGTACTGAGTAAACGTCCATTGCAGTAGCTAACAATGCGTTTAGCTGCTTTCCTGGCGCAGACAGTGACATTGGACGATAACACAATTGTTAAATTTGAGATTTGGTAGGCTTGTGTATATTTATTTGATATGATCATTTTTGGCTGATACATGGCATGAAAAAAGGGATACAGCTGGACAAGAGAGATACAAGAGTTTAGCTCCCATGTACTATCGCAATGCCAATTGTGCAATAGTTGTTTATGATATCACACAAGCCGTGAGTAGATGTCTGTGTGTGTGAGAGAGAGGGTGAGTGAAAACTGACGAAATTTACTATAGTCTTCCTTGGAAAAAGCAAAAGCCTGGGTGAATGAATTACAACGTCAAGCAGATCCTAATATTGTCATTGCATTAGCAGGCAACAAATTTGATTTGGAAGCAAGACGAGCCATCGAAACCAAGGTTTGAGAGGAATTCAGGGCGAGACAGACAAGATGCAATTTGATTTACATACATGCACATATAGACTGCTCAAGAATACGCGGATGAATGTGGACTACTATTCTTTGAGACTTCGGCCAAAACTGCACACAATGTCAATGAACTCTTCCATGCCATTGCTCAACGTATGCCCTTGGATCAATTGGCTGATAGTTCTCGTAGACGAGGTGGACTAAACACGCAAGGCGTTGATTTGGATAGCAATGGAACCAACAATGGCTGTGCATGTAAGTTGTCATGTTGTATGATGTATATGAAAAAACTGATGAATGGTGGTTTTTATGTGTATAGGCTAAAGGATGCTGCTGCTGCTGCTGCTGCTGCTGCTGTTCACACTGATGTTTCCAGCCCCTCACATATCCCCCCTTTTTACTCTCACTGTTTTTTTTTAAAAAAAAAAAATAAACCATTTATTCGACTTTACAACATATATGGTGCATAGAACAAATGTATGAAAAGGGTTCCTCCCCCCTTGGAGGTTTTTTTTTTGTTACCAACCAGATGATGTGGATCCACCACCAGCTGCATAAGAATGACCAGCACCTCCTCCACCCATCTGCAGCACTTTTTTGCCTCGGAATTGACCACGCAATCTTGCACGCTCCTCTGCGGCAGCTAAATTACACCTTTAGCCATGTGTACATATCATTCTGGAACCACAAAAATCACTCACCTTGACGTGCTGCTGCAGCTTCTCTTTCTTCGTAATTCAACACCAACTGCTTCAATTGCTGCTGCTCCTCACGCTCTGCTTCTTGCTTGGAGCGTGTGCTCACAGCCAAGACAGAATCCGATGGGACTTCCATGATCTTGGTCTACATTAAGTTTAGTTTGGATCTGTGTAAAAATAGAGATTTAATTCTTTACCTGTTGACGGTTGCCTTTCTTTGTCAATAAGGTAAATGCCATTTTGCCTGTTTCGGGTTTGTTTGTACCTTGCGCTATTGTGCGACGATCTTGTGAATAGTATTATTAGTAGCCCTGTTACACACATGGAATGGCTAAACTCACCTTGAGATCCTCTCAAATTCATGGGAATAGGGACATCCAGCATGGCTGCCTTCTTTTCAAATTTACGGGAATCAATACTATCGCTCATCATCTTGCTGAATTCTCGTTCAAACTCTTCCTCCTCCTCTCGAGACAGTTGCTCCTTTTTGTTCTTTAATACAACCACATCTTGGTCCTCTTCGTCTTGGTTACTGATAGTGATATCGAGATCCTCGTCTTCCTGCTGTCTGTCCTCGGGCAGCAACTCATCTTCGTCTTCTTCACCACCACTGATGGATGAATCAGACAGTTCACTCTCTTCGAATCCATCCTCCAGCAGTGCTTTGCCGTCTGAAGTGTTCTGTACTGTCTTGAGTTGCTCCAACAACATGCGATCCACGGCTTCATTGGCTTCTTCGTACGAGGTCAATATTTGCAATTGAGGTCGAAGCATCTCCAGCGTATCCGTGATCATGAAATCAACGTCCATAGGGGGTTTGTTTTTGCTCAGTACGTACATCTAAGCAGAGTGATTTGTATGGTTAGTTGTGATGATCGACTGGTGGGGGGGGGGGGCGACGCTCTTTTGTATTACCTGGAAGAATGTCAAAAAGTTGTCCAATTTCTTTTTTGAGCTACCTCTATCAAAGCACATGCCACAGGTATCCAGTAAGGTACAACACAGACGAATACGGAAAAAATCATTAGGGGCATCAATAGAGCAGTATCTCTCTCTAGCAGGTCTACCGAACTCTAAAAAAAAAAGAATATAAATTTAGTGCAACTGTCAGTTACAGTTTTAAATAAGACTAACCATGTCCAAATGTAACAATAGAATACAATGTGTCGAAAATGAGGGGCGATTCGATCATGCGGTAGTTGTATAATTCGCCCAAATACTTGGCCACTGCTATTCTGCGCTGATTGTGCTTGAAGATGTTTTGCTCTAGTCCAATACGGATCTCTTCAACCACGCCGTCTACAATTTGCACGCCAAAATCCGTGTGATGGCGGTTTAATCCACTAGCCAAGATGGCCATCAAATGAATGTTGCCAAATTTCACCTTCCAAATCTTTTGGAATATCTTGGACATGATGGCTCGAATTGAGCTGTCTTCCCAGTGCAGTTTGCGCAATTGCTTCAGCACTTTGTCCAGCGATTTCTTGCACAAATCTTCATGGATCAGTTTGCGTATATACAGCTCCATGGTGGATCGCTCCTTGACCTTGATAGCAGACTTGTCGGGTGGGTTGGCTTGATAGTATGCATTTTCCACCATCGTCGCATATCGGCTGTCCAGATGCTGCACAGTCTTTTTACGCATCACAGTCTCCAACATGCCGTTCATGCGAGCACTTGTTTCAGGTGATTTCAACAAGAATCGGCCACATGTTTCCAGCAGGTTACAGACAATGTCAATGTTATGGTTGGTAAAGTCATCGAGAGCCACCTTGAACGCATGGAAAATAGTGTGAGCAGGGGCTACACGGAATTTGGCGAGCTCAGATAGGTAGCGAATGTTCTTGATGCGTGTTTCCAGCAGATTGTGGGTCTTTTTTCTCTGCAAGCCCTTAAACTCGTATGTCAATGCAGTCAGCACCATTTCGCCTACATCTGGGAAATAAGCGTTCAGTGTGGCAATCAGGCGAGCATAGTAAGGAAGCAGGTCCAGTCGTTGGCGCTGCACGCCGAGCAGTGTCTTGACAAGTCTCTTGCGCGCATTCTTGTTGTTCATGTAACAGAAATCAACCGCCACGCTGTCAATCAAGTCTCGGTTACCACAAGTAGGTAAACGAGCAAACAAACCATCCAACTGGACATTCTGTGTGCTGGGCTTGTTGACATCGTCTCCATCGTCATCCACTGCCGCTTCGAGTGCTTCGTCCACAAGATCCGTGTCATCTTCTTCTCCTCCTGCTTCCATTTGAACTTGTTCCGTCTGCGCTGGTTCTTCCTCCTCTTCTTCTTCTTCTTCTTCCAAAACTGGATCAGTGGCATTGGCAGCAGGTGAAGACACATGACTGTCATCGGCCGTGGCTGCTGCAGACTCGTCCAGCTCCTTGTCCTCTGCTTTGGCAGCGCTGGATTGCTGCGAGTCCAAAAATACATCAGGTACCAAAATACGGAGATCAGGCAAATCCTCATAAAATTTGCGGGCGTCCTCATCTTCCCAGATACCGTTACCCATATTCTCTTTTCCATCGTTAAACATGTTGCCTGTATTGGCGCTGACAATCGACTGTTTGGCTGCTGCTTCGTCTGTAGGGAGATCAGGCATATCAGTGTCTAATGCGTCGGACAATGTTTGTGTGTGGTTCAACAGTTTCTCGTACGCTTTGCTGGCTTTCTCTTGTCGTTGCTTGCTCTCCTCAGACAGCTCACCACGAGCAAATAAGACCTCGTTGTTGTGGCGTTCCATCTTTTGAATGACTTTGTGCATTTTCGTAAGATGAGCACATACGGATTTGTAGTAGGATTGGAATAGGTTGGTCAATAAGGCATGTGTATCGGGTGTCACTACGGATTCAGTATCGAGAGACTGCTGCTGCTGCTGCTGTTGCTGCTGTTGCTGTTGATCGGGCTGAGTGTCGGTCTCTGTGGATTCTGCTGCTGCTGCTGCTGTTGCCACCCGTTGTTTGCGAGGCACAATGTCCAACACACTGGATCCATAATTCTTCAAAAACGAAGCCACTAGGGGCAGGTTGATATGCTCGTTATCGTTGGTCAACATCTCCTTCAACACCTTGTAGACAAAAGGTTCCTTGGTTTGATTGCCTACATGTTTTGTGGTGGATTGTTGAGGCTTGATTTGCTGTGAATCGCCAATAAGTCCAGCCACGGCATCACGATGACTGGTTTCAATGCCACCCACATTGACGGATGATAATGTAGGAATACCATCCTCGACATAGCGCAAGACATTCACTAGCCAGAGCTCGCATACGATACGTAAATAGGTGCGTTGTTTGATGATACGTGCTGATTCTTCCTTCTCCTTCTGTTCCGCAGACAATGTCGCAAGATACTGTTTGCTGGGTACTTGCAATACTTTGGCGAGCTGATATGTTAACAACAGCGTGAACGTATCTGGAAATCGTTGGTGCAAAGCTGAAATGACCTTTTTGAAAAATGGGCTCAACAACATGCTTTCTCTTTTAAGATACACGGACATACCTCAACACCAGCAGCGATATCGACGCTTGTCTTGCATTTCAGCAATCCCTCCATGACACTTCCCACAATTTCAGAAATGTATTTCTCTAAACTAAGCTTGCTGATATCGTTCAAGAGCTGTGTTCGCATGTCTGTGCCCAGCGAAGTCTTGCATTTCTTGATAAATGTGGTGTTCTTTTTGATGTTGCTGTCGAGATTTTTGGGTGTTTCTGTACAACTCCTATCAGTGGGAATGACAGACAATTGCCAGGCGCTCTGCAAGCTTACCTCCTTTTCCTCGCTCCCAGGCAAGTTTGTTCAAGCGTCGAAGCTCCTTTTTACTTTCATCCATTTGCTTATGCGCTTCTTTTTTTTTTGTTTGTGCTGAAGAAAAGAGGTGATTTCTAATTTTGTGTCGCAGTCTGGTATGTATGTGATAACGGTGACTCCTTTCCCTGGCCATTGACCACCGTTACTGTGTCAACAAGCATTGATGCGGTTGTGATGGGCCTACATAATGCCAACCATGGATCACGGATCGGCAATGGCAAGCAAGCTTCTACAGAGCAAAATATTATTTAGTATTGAGTATCCATTTGTAAAGTAAATGCCAAATGTGCAACTTCTAGTATCATTTTTTTAGTGCATGTATTCCTGCTCAACTTATCTTCCATTTGTGTCTAATGATATCTCGTTGCACACATGTGTACTCATTGATTCGAAAGCATCAAGTTGTAGAGTAAGCTACCACGGAAAAGTAAAACGTAATTGAAGGACTCCTCAGTATATAAGGTTTCCGTCCATCCAGTTCTGCCATGTGAGACTTAAGATGAAGGGTCAAATTACTTTAAACAAGCACAGACCTGATCAACAAATGCTATCGCTAGTATCGCTTCAACTTGAATACGAATCGAAATTATTACCATTACCCTAAAATATCTCGGCACCTTCAGCCACACATTCGACGTTAACACCACACTCTACAAGCGTATCACTTCCTTAGAGTCAATGATCATTTGAGGGCTTTACAAATGGTCAGTAACGACGGGTTTGGGTCTTGTACTATGTTACGCATCTATATAGATGGAAATAGCTCATGTACGGACCGATAGTTTATTGGCATTACCTCTTGCCACTCAAATATATGCAAAATACAGCAAAACCTGAATGCATTTATGCCGTGTTTTCTCGCGTTCAAAGCTGTTATAGACTGCGGGAATAGCACCAAATAATTGCTCTCATCTAGCAGTTGCTTACCGACACCTTTACTCTACTTTTTTTTGGGGTCGTCAAAAATCGACTCCAAACCATGAGGGATACCTCATGGCTTTGATCGAAAATCAAACAATCGCGTTTTTAACCCAAAAAATGAAGACTTTTACTAAGGCATATATTAATCCAAATTGTTTCTTTCAACCCAAAGCAACCTCTGAAACTTAGTTTGTGAAACGTTTATATGCAAAATCTCAACATTTTCGCCAAAATAGTCATTTCATGTTTTCGAAAATTGCTCAAAACGCTTGTTCACAACACCTGCTTTATTCAGCACCACTAGATGCGCTTTGAAAAGTGCTTCAAGGAAGCTTAATGGAGTAAAGGGTAATCGTAACAGCTTACATAGTCGAACCTTACAAAATAGGTCGAATCGTGTCCAAAAAGATCGAAAACGAACAAACCAGGATAGAGTGTTAACCCGGAGATTAAACCAATTTTACGCGACGGCTGTGGTCAACATCAAAGCCAGGGCTGACTGTGATGCTGTTGTTGATACCTTATGAGAAGAGGAGGATTGTGACCTAAAAGATACCATGATATGGCATGGCTACTTTCATCTGCTTCTTTGAAACATTCATGCATATATTTGGCAGATTCTATCGTTGCAAATGGCTCATCCAAACGCGAAATGCAAAATTGCCGCCCTCATCAAGATTGCGTCTGGTACATTGATTGCTATACAACAAAGTTAAAAGCCATAAATGGGTTGAGCGTACAGTATTCGTCATTGTCTATTCAAATGAGGCCTTTTTAAGTGAATAATACGCAATACAGCAATTATCAGCTCATCTTGTACAAGGTGAAGCTTTAAAAATTACTCCATTCGATGAATATCACTCGCGCGCGATTACAGCTGGCCGATCTTTGTTATCAAAGTACAAGCATCATATGGATGAACAAAACGTCAATCTGTAAATACACGGCGTTTCAAAAGTATTATACCTGTCAAGACATCAGGATTTTCATACACTAAATTGAATTTCAATGGTAAAAGGGTAGCACTACGAACTAGCAAAATATACATAAACTACACTGGCGGTTACATTCGTATTTTAATACTGTTGATGTTAAACAGCATGGTAGCTGCTCTGTAGCTTCTTGGAATTCTTTTAGCAAGATTAGATTTCGCCAATGTTGAGTCATTTGAGTTGCTCCGAATGTTAAATCACTCGAGTTGCTCCAAATCACTGTTGATAGCAATGGTTCCGTCCTTCATTTTGCACGCCCCTTGCTACAAGAACTGGTCAAGCATACAAAACAAAATGCTTATTTCGCTCTTCAGATACACATAACTAGAGGATTTATATAGGCTCTCTCCTACTGACATGATCATTTACTGGAATGCCATCAGAGTGACACAAAGTTACGCCTTATTTCCATCATATTTCTAATGAAAGTGTACCGCCCTCTACGCTGCTGAATTAATCTTAATTTGGTTACAAATTAGTTGGCATTTTTCTCAGGTCACTGAATAAAGGCAATATAAACACTTAAAAGTAAAAACCTAATCTGTAAAAAGACCCTTTGTATCACGAAAATGGCCAACATTTGAAGATCCAAGGCAAAATCAAAATCAAAGAAACAGGAACAAATATGCATTTACTTGACTGACGAAACATCCAATATGACGCATTTTCTGTTATGAATACTATTAGGCTATCTCTGTAATCAGATCGTTGATCGTCTCGTTGGTATTCGATGGCATTTGAACAACAATCCATACAGAAGCCAAAGGGATGCTTTGGCAAATGACGCAACTCCGCAAACGGCTTCTTGGCCAATTGAAATAGAAATGGCAGCTATTGAAACAGCACAATTATTAAGCAGAGAACGGCCTGTTTATTGTCACTGCACAGCATCCTTTCCGCTGCCATTGGAAAGTTGTATGGGAAGACGCAGCCATTATGCAGAAATGCCATCTAGCTTGCATGGCGAGATCCACTCCAAATAACCAAGCTTACCTGATGATTCATCTTCTGATACGATTCGATTTGTCATATTGAGCACTTTGTTCATGAATTTGTAACACATTGGAAAAAATTCTTTCTATACCATGGAATATAGCCCGAGCAATGCTCATTCGAGAATGATGGCGTGCTCAGGCTAAAGACGAGCCTGCTGGCCTGTCTGATTGGATTACTCATGCTCGGTTGTAACCCAGGTTACGCAGGTTTTCATATTTTGATCTACGCCCTACTATGCTTTAGAAATGCTATAAATACAGTAGACCCTTTTTCTGACAAACTTGCTGATTCCCCCCTTTTTCTCCTTTGACTTTTGCTCATTCTATAACATAATATACACATTACAAATGGAAGTGGACAAGAAAATCCCTTCTGCGTACGAGACAACAGAAACACTCGGCAGTAGCGACACATCTATCGAGAAAGCTACCATTCATGAAATTGATCCCATCGAAGATTCACCCATTGAAGAAGTCAGATCTAGTATTCCTCCTACAGATGACCCCACATTACCTACTGCAACACTGAGAGCTTGGTTCTGGGGTATTATATTCTCTGCAGCCATCTCATTTTCCAACCAGGTAAGGATCCATTGCCATCCCCCCAATGCCAGGATGATTGTGTGTATTGACCTTTTTACATTGTAGTTTTTCTGGTTCCGTGCCAACCCACTGACCATTAAGGTTATTGTGGTACAATTGCTTGCCTTCCCTGCTGGTAGATTATCTGAAAAGATCCTCCCCAATTACAGAGTGCCTCTCGGTCGCTTCAGCTTTAATTTAAATCCTGGTAAATTCAATGTCAAGGAACACGTCTTGATCACTGTCATGGCAAATGCCGCTGCTACATCATTCGATGCCATTGATATCATTGTGGTGCAAAAGCTGTACTATAGTCAGGATTGGGGCTTCGGTGGTGGTATCCTCTTGGTGCTGACCACTAGTTTGTTGGGTTTTGGCTTTGCTGGTGTCTTGCGTCGTTTCCTCGTCCGACCCTCTGCCATGGTGTGGCCTATCAACCTCGTCAATGCCACTCTTTTCCACACTTTGCACAAGGAAGTGCCCAAGGAAGTCCAAGATGCCGAAGCCGTTACTCCTGGCTTGAGAATGAGTCGCAACAAATTTTTCGTTATTGCATTTGTTGCATCTTTCTGTTGGTATTTCTTCCCTGGTTACATCATCCCCGTTTTGACATCCATCTCTTGGATCTGCTGGATCAAGCCTGATAACGTGCTTGTCTCTCAAATTGGCAGTGGTATCAATGGCCTCGGTATCGGTAGTTTCACTCTTGATTGGAGTCAACTCGCTGCCTGGTATCCTAGTCCTCTTGCTATCCCTTGGGTTGTTCAAGCCAACATGTTTGCTGGTTTCGTCTTTTTCATCTGGTTCTTGGTTCCCATCATCTACTACACTGACACTTGGGAGAGTAAGAAGTTTCCCTTCTACAACACCAACCAATATGACATCTGGGGCGAAAAATTCAACCGTACCCGCGTCCTTACTCCTGAACAATACCTCGATGATGAGGCTTATGCCAACTACTCTCCTATTCGTATTACTGGATTCTTCGCCATCTGCTACGGTCAGGGTTTGGCTGCTTTGGGTGCTATCATCACTCACACCATCTTGTACAATGGTAAGGATATCTGGAACCGTCTCAAGAGTGCTCGCCAAGCCAATGATGACATTCATGCCAAGTTGATGGATCACTACAAAGAAGTACCTGACTGGTGGTATTTCGCCCTCTTCGTGTGTGCCCTTGGTGCCAGTTTTGCCACCGTTGTTGTATATCCCTCTGATATGCCTTGGTGGGCTTTGATCATTGCTGTCGTTCTTGCCTTTGTCTGGCTCTTGCCCATTGGTATCATCACTGCTATCACATCTCAAGCACCTACCATCTCCATGATCACTGAGTGGGTTTATGGTGCTATTCGTCCTGGCCATCCTATTGGCAACATGATCTTCAAGACATACGGTTACATTACTGTTCGTCAAGCTCTTTTGTTTGCTCAAGATCTGAAGCTTGGTCACTACATGAAAATCCCTCCTCGCGAGATGTTCTCTTTTCAAATCGTTGGCACTATTATCGCCTCTTTTATCTCTCTTGGAACCACTAATTACTTGATGAACTCTATTCCCGATGTTTGTACTCGTGCTGCTTACCCTTGGACTTGTCCTAACGCTGGTCTCTTTGGTGCTTCATCTGTCATTTGGGGTCTCATTGGTCCTGGTAAATTCTTTGCCTCTTCCTCCCTTTATGCAGGCCTTCCTTACTTCTTGCTTGCTGGCTTCCTTCTTCCCATTCCTGTGTGGCTCTTGGCTAGAAAGTACCCTGATACCTGGGTCGCAAAGATTTCTGTGCCAGTCTTCATGCTGGGTCCTACTCCCTATCCTCCTGCCCCTACTAATGTTGCTCCCTGTTGGACATTTATTGGCTTCATCTTCAACTATGTTATCAAGAAGAGAGCCAATGCCTGGTGGAAAAAGTACAATTACGTTCTCTCTGCTGCTCTGGATTCAGGTGTTGCTATCTGTGCTATCGTCATCTTTTTCGCATTCCAGAATACTGAAATCCATTTCCCTCAATGGTGGGGCAACAATGCTGAATCCGTAGATCAATGCCCTTTGGCCATGGCCAACTGGACTGGTGTTGATGTTTACGCTTAGTTTTCTTCACTTTCATTTCTATCATAACATTTTGTAATATCATTGTATTATACCCATACACTACATTAACAATTAATAAAATTTCATACAAAAAGTACAAACCATACTCAAATATACCACAACTAACCGATCAATCTCGCTATCCTCGATGACGGCGTTGCCCTGAGGGGGGAGGAGGGGAGCTCTCACCGAAGCCATTTCAAATCAGAGACAATAAAAACATGCTATTTAAGTAATCAATAAATAAATAATAATAAAAGAAGTATCATATCGCAGTTAGTAAGAGGGAGGTGTTTCTCCCTTCATCCTTTCCCTTTTGCGTATACACTGGTATCAACGGAAGCTATTATTGAAACGATGTGAAAGAGAGTTCAATCTTTATGCAGCATTTGTATACTACCTTCTCCGTTTGTGCCACATTTTTTGGCAGAAGAATTGCCATACCATTCGCTGATGTTGCTCTTGAGCTGGCAACATAAAGCTGGATATGTGTAAATACAGGGCTTGTGTAAGATCTATAGCGATTTTTTCCAAATTTTGTCATTGCAAAAGGTATATGGGTTAAACAATTGCCGCCAAAATTATTTCAAATTCAGCTTCCTTTTTTTTCAGTTCAAGATTGGACAGATTTTGTCATTTTTCGACTTCTTTCATCAATTTTATGAGATTCGACTATATAAACTGTGAAGATCACCCTACGCTTCCTAGTACATTCTTGAAGTACTTTTCAAGGCGCTTTCAATGGTGTTAGTTGCAATAAGTGTTTTGGCTGAAACCATTGAGCAATTTGGTAAAATTTGAAATGAGGTTTTTAGCGAAAATAGCCAGATTTTGCATATGAAAACCTCAGAAAAGTGGTTTCAGAGGCTGCTTTGGATCGAGAGAAACATTTTGATTTGATATATACCGTAGTAAAAGTCTTTATCTTCAAGGTGAAAAAAGCGATCGTTTGATTTTTGATGAAAACCATGAGGGGTACCTCATGCTTTTTGGTCGATCTTTGGCCATGTTTTTTTTTTGGCCCAAAAAGTTGAGCAAAGGTGTCAGGAAGTTACTACTACTCAAGTACAATTGTTTGGCATCATTCCGGTGACTCGGAAAGGTCTACATGTCAATATATGAAGGCTTGAAAGCTGTCAAATGCGGTTATGTTTTGTTGTATAGCTTTTATTTGCACGGCATAAATCACATCTTTAGTAGCTGCAAATTACTGGAAAGGCAGTTCTGTAGCTTGAGCAATCTTTAATTCGAACAGGAGGCATATTGATTTTGGTAAAGTTGAGTCATGCAAATTTTAATGCGCTATGTTGCTGGTAAGCTTATTAATAATGGAAATGAAAAACGGAATTTGCTGCTTGAATACTATGGTTTTTCGCCTTCACTTCGCTACGGTAAAACTGCCTCATAGGTCAATGTTACCAAATGTTAAATTAGATGCGTTATGCTTTTGGTAGATGGACTTAGCATCTCCACCAAACCCTCTCCCCAATGCCGGCTTCATTCATCTTGTACGGTACTCAATTCTTTAAATTTTTGAAAGGATATGATTTATTTGCCTACTTTTTTTTTTTTCAATGTTGTACAGTATAGATAGTGAAGACTGGCCACACTTCCGGCTTTAAATGCTCATGGAAAACTAACTTTCTAGAATAGTTGACTATGATTAGACCTCAATTCCCATATTCTGATAAATTTACCGTTTTGTGCAATAACAAGTGTTTCATATTCCAAACACTTCAATATGATCTTGTGTCTGTCGATTTGAAATTGACTGAGTTGGTGGAGCGTGATCTGTGTGTGATGTGCCCGCTAAGATGGTACATTATTACGGAATGGTGTGTCTGACTACTTGGGCGTAATGCTGTACCCGGAAAGCGAGATGAATGTATAAACATGGTTAGAATGAGTAATTGTGCGTGTCCCTGAGATCGTCTGGCTTGCTCGCAGGCCAAAAGGAGAATATACCACGGTAGAGTAGCCGGCAAATAAAGATGATTAGAAGCAATCTCCCATTTACGCAACTATGGAACAGCATATGGTGCATGAACAAGCCACGTATCAAAAATATACGTATAAACAAATGAGATGAAAGATAGATAATTCAATGTATTGCATAGAAACAACTTGTTTTTCAGTTGCTTTCGGGAAGTAGCACATGATAAACAAACAAACATCAAAAAACAGGTACATGATGGATTCAGAATACACATGGCACATACATCAAGACACGTTCAAGTGGTTGTGTGTACATACACAGTACATGATGGCAGTACATGGATGAAATGTCGCTGGTATTCACCAACCCAATCTGAACTGCTACGCGCATTCTCTTGGCCTTCCTGTTGTTCTCTTGTGTAAAAAATGCTTCAGCGTTTCAACCTTATTGTTTATAAAACTTTGTTTGATGTATCACAGGGTTCGGATGGCATTTTTGATACCCTTTTTCTTGTACAACGCCTTGTAACAAGATGTATTAGTCGTTTTCAGTCAAATTTGAAATGTTGTGATAGATGATTTAATTTATTCTTTAGGTATGAGACATGAAATGGCAATGGATTAATAAATAAGAATGTTGAAAGGTATACTTGAGAATATGAGACAGAGAAAAGTGGAAAATGCAAAGGAAACTGAGAGAATATTTACAAATACATACAGGTGAAGAAGGCGCAAAAGAATAAAGAGAAGTGACGACGATACAATCATTAGATAGTTGGTTACATTAGCTGTTGTTGTTGTTTTGATGTTGTTGAGGTGTCATCATATTACAGTAGTAGTAGTGTCTCATTACGAAAGGAATCCAGACCTTCTCTTCCGTTTTGCTTAAACCATGCTCATCAATTCAAGCTCAAGGGATTCTTGATGTTCCTCGACGTATTTGTCCATTTCAGAGATATCAACATACAAATCAAACTAGGCACGCTGAAATTAGAACATGATGACTCTATGTGCATTGCATTTATTTACCTTTAATACGCCCAAGAAGCTACGTTCCATCTCGTTCAGTTCTCTGGATGTATAAAGCGGTGCTACAATTCGGTAGATCGACACTGCATGGGAAGCACAATCTTCAATGTACTTGGTAGCGACAATCATGGCCGCCAAAAACAGCTTGTAAGGCGTGTCGTATTCTATAGGATGCGTTAATTACAGGCTCACCATCTTGTATGTCTGCAACTTACCTCCTTGAGCTTGATCAGGCAAGTTCTTCTTGAGTCTTTCAAGGTAGATGAGGCCGATCACCAAGACAGTGGGTGTGAGATGACATTTCTGATAGACGAGCTTGATGAATGTAGGCAAATCAGGAAGCAACATGTGTTGGTAGTATCTGCGTTCTTTTGAACACTGCACTAAATCATCAATATTGGACACCATGTAAGAAAGCAAAGGCTCAGGGCTTGATCTGAATGTCAAGGTTGGGGAAGCTGTTTCAGTAACCATCATCATTTTGAATTGTGTTTATATAAGTTGCTTATCAGAGTAATGATGATAGAAAAAGAGGGACATTCAAACTGAAATGTCGACCCTATTTATATCAGTTCGGTTCAGCAAAGAGCTCTCAAACAAACAAGATGTTAATGATCCAATTTTAGACATATTTTCTCTCTCTATTATGATATTTATGAAACGCTGTGCTCATAGAGAGATCATTTGATTAAGGGATCTGTCGACATTTGATTATATGAGTAAACAATCGTAGAAAAGAACCCGGTTCTTTATTTTCCAAGTAGTTAAACCGGCTGTATGCCATCTCTATAGAGCAAGGAGATGATGCCAATGATGATGGTGGAGCTACTTATACTGATGATGGTGATGATCCCTAGATTTTAATGATCGTTTCATTCAATGAAATCGTGTAGTGCATGTAAGAATATCATAGGATTTCAGGTACATGAACACACATGATACACAAACAAAAGGATTTGTTTTGCAGAAGTACGACGCGCCTTTATCGGAAAGCCCTTATCAAATTGTTTCATGTCTCTCTCTCTCTCTCCCCTTGTTTCCCTACACAGTGTGCCATACAAGAGGAGATCTCCTTTCTCGCTATAATATCTCAATTTTCGCGGTCGTTTAATAATTGGAATTTTGTCTGCCAAATTAATAACGATGAGTCAGTTTCTTACCACACTTTCATTTCATATTAAAAAAAAAAAAAAAAAAAAAAAAAAAAAGATTTTCCCTTTTCCACCCCTTGGATTGTTTTATTGCCTCTTGTCGACCATCTTTAAAACATCAAAAACATGTCTACACTTGAACAGCAGCTCGAGGCAACCTTAAAAAAACGACGTCAGATATCAAAGATCCGTAGATTGGTTGTAAATCCATCTGATGCCATCGATTTTAGCTCCAATGATTTTTTGGGTTTATCGCACAGCAATCACTTCAAGGCAGCGTACATCAAGGAACTGCATCAATTACCCACCGCATTGGGATCCACTGGGTCCAGATTGCTAGATGGAAATTCAGCCTACTGCGAGCAATTGGAGAAGAAGATTGCTAAATTCCACCATAGCGAAACAGCCTTGATCTTCAATTCAGGATTTGATGCCAATGCCGGCTTATTCAGTACAGTGCCTCAACGCGGAGATATCATTGTATATGATGAATTGATTCATGCCAGTGTTCATGAAGGAATGCGCATGTCGCGTGCAGCCAAATGTATACCTTTTCTTCATTCCAATGTGCAAGACTTTGAGCGCATCATTCAGACGGTGATTGCCGACTATCCTGGGAAAAACGTGTTTGTGGCCGTAGAAACTGTCTATTCCATGGATGGGGATATTGCCCCATTGAATGAGCTCGTTGCTGTGCTTCAAAAATACTGGCCCCATAAAGAAAACGGATATCTGATTGTGGATGAAGTAAGTACTATTTTGACAGCTTGGTTACAAAGAGATTCCGCATATTTAATTTAAAAAATCAAGGCACATAGTACCGGTGTGTATGGAGATCAAGGGCGAGGCGTTATTTCACAATTAGGACTGGAAAATGAGATATTTGCTAGATTGCATACATTTGGTAAAGCATTGGCTAGCAATGGCGGTATGTTCAACGGTCAGTGTGGATCCAATGCGTTCGATATACTGACCTGCATCTTACTGTAGCTGCTGTGCTTGGGTCTGAAACTCTGCGCCAGTATTTAATCAACTATGCTCGTCCCTTGATTTACTCAACCTTCATGTCATACAGCTCATTAGCCTCCATCAAATGTGCCTATGATGTACTTGAAAATGGAAATACTATACCCGTAAGCATTAAACAATCATGATGTGGATGGCGTAATGCACAGCAGCTCATCCGTGATGAATAGATCCAAAAGCATGTCCATGATATCATTCAGCGTTTCAGGGGAACTATTCGCCTACCCTCAGGAACGCTTCTGCCATCCTCCAGTCCCATCCAAGGCGTTGTATTGAATGGCAATGCCCCTGTTCGAGCATTGGCAGGCTATCTGAACAGCAAAGGCTTCATTGTAAAACCTATTTGCTCGCCCACGGTGCCCATTGGACAAGAGCGAGTCAGAATATGCCTTCACGGGCACAATACCATGGACCAAGTAGACAGCTTAGTCGATGAAATCCATCAGTTTTTTGAAATCAGCCCTTCATCATCATCACCATCACCATCAGTGGAGGCGGCCAAACTTTAAATCATGATGATTATTCATCATATCGACTATTTTAAAAGTTTTCTTTTGTTTTGTTTTACAACGATAAGATCACGACCTTTGTGCCTCTTTATTTCTACCATTCACACTGCCAATCTGGTTATTGGATTTTTATATTTTGCATGAAACCACAAGCACATACTCGCAATAAAATCACTTTTTTTTTTTTTTTTTTTTTTTTTTCGCTCATCATGAGTCTTGTGTGCACAATCAATAAAAGAATCACGTAATATGTTGATTCTGTATGTGAGTATTAAAACACAAATATTTACCCTTGTTGCGATCAGAAGTTTCAAGGATCTAGCCACAGACCATAGGATGATTTGGAACCAAAATCAAAAATTTAGCATTTGCAGCAGCAAGTGATCCGATAGGACAGCGAATGATGGGCTTTTTCTTACTATATATATAATTATACATCAATGCATGCATTACAAATATGATCAAATGCCTGGAATCTACCATTGGAAGATCAACAAAAAAAAAAGGATTGGATCGCCAAAGAGTATACATGTACTTGATCAAATATACCCCTATATAGTTTATTCTGTAGTGTATAAAGAAGCAAGAGAAACATGGCTGGTTTCACTACATGTACAGAGCATTGTTGGCTACAGCACAATGCACTGTACCTGTGCGTGTCCCACGTTTTATCTGTAGATGTTATTCGATGCATCTTATTTGAAATTAACTTGAAACGTGTACATGCGCCTGGGATCTCCGGGTGCTGAGGCTTTTATTATTGAATAGCACCATGTAATGCACACTGAATGCAATACAACAGAGATCAGCTTATATGCAGCAGGAATAAACTGAAGGCTCTAATCCACACGATACACATCTCATAATGTTTAATCTTGCAAATGCATATACACATTCTCACACTATATCAGCATGTAGAGAAGCCTTCGCCATCTTCCACAATCAATTTCTCGAGTATAAAAAAGAGAAATACTTACTAATTTGGGCAATATTTGCATGAGATTCAAACGGATGATGGAATGACTATCATTGCTAATTGCACCATCGTCTTTTACGCCAAAAATTAATATAATAACGTGCTACTTTCAAAACTCGAACTTCAAAATCGAAATTTAAAGAGAAATTATGAAAGTAAACTGTCTTGTGGATAGGATTAGGACGATGAGATGAGATGGAATCTTGATTTGAAATTTCATTTGATGTCTTCGCTAAGATTGCGTTATTTTTGTATACAGAGAATGCGCAATGCGCATAATCTTTTCGCTAACGATAGGCTTGAAAAGATGAAAGATGTCGAAACACGATTATCGGTTAACCTTTAGTACAATCCAAGTGGATGGTCAGTAAAGAAAAGAGGTTCAGCCAGCAAGTCTTTTTTTTTTTATCTACGACGACACGAATAAAAGCATGATATAAAGTGATTTAAAAAAGAATGACAGATTCCCAGTCCATAGAGCTGATGGGGTTTGCCAGATCCCAATTCATCCTGCGATAGCAAGTAACGTAATTCTTACAATTTAAGGACTGAAAAACTCGAGAGGTATTATACCATGACATTGTTTTCTTGAGACAGCAAGACTTTATAATGAATTGGTTTCCAGGTGCTTTGTTTTGAAGCTGTATTTCCCAATGGCTTATTTAATCAACGCTTTTTTTTTTAAAAAAAACATGCACCATTTTATCAGGGCTTATGTCTCAGTTAGTTGCTAAACCGTCAACATGTATTGTGAAAAAGGCCATCAGACCTGGTCATTTCTTTGTGGATATGATGGAGCAAGATGTTATTGACATTTCCTTGATTAGACTGTGAGTTAATTGCAATGTTCAACATATTTTGAATCTACAGAATAATAATGGACTAAATTACATTGACCTTATGATATTCCAGCATACAAATCCACACTGAAATTAGCTGTATTACTGTGATAACACAAGATGTGTTGATGAATTATGCAAATTGACATGCTACTCACCCTTCAGGTTGAGAAAGGCAACCCCTCTTTCATGACTCGTATTGTGACGATTTTGCACTTTTTTTTTTGCTGGATTGAAGAGACATCAAGTGTCAAAAGTTTTTCTTTTCTTTCAAATTCAACACACACAAATCAGCAAACTAAAATGGGAGCAAACGATGATTTCGTAATGACTATCGACGATGATGAGGATATCGTCATTGAGGAGGAAGCCATGGACATATCAGAGCCCGAGGAAGAGCAAAAGAAGGAGCCCATTGACAAAAAGACTGCAAAGAAGCTGAGAAAGCAGGCTAACAGAGACCAAAAGAAGGGTATCAAGCCAGCTGCCGTGGAAGAACAAAAGAAAAAGCAAGCTGCTAAAAAGAAGGAAGATGATTTTGATGAAGAGTTCACTTTCTCCATGGATGGCGGATTTGGACGTGCTCAAAATGCCTGGGATTTCTCAGCTGCTCGTGGCATGTTGAAGGGAAAGCAGGTACAGTATGCATGTAGCCACAGGCTGAAGTATATGTATTTATCTATTCTACATTAGGGTGATGCTGATAGAACTTCGATTGACGATATCATTGCCAAGAAGAGACAGGAAGCCAAAGAATTGAAAAAGATGGCCAAAAAGGGAAAGAAAGAGCCAGCTGCCGAGGAAGTAAAGCAAGACGAGGACAGCAATGAGGATGAGGATGACGAATTTGTTGGTGCTGACCAGGACGACGATGAAGAGGAGAACGATGAAGACTTAGCGCTCGATGGCTTTGGTGCAGGTGCAGAGAGAATCGAACAAGAGGAAGATGATGATGATGAGGACAGTTCTGACAGCGAGACAGAAGAAGAACTCACTGATGACGAAACTGAGGATGTGCAAGCCAACAGCGACAATGAAGCAGTAGAAGATGAAGCCGAGATTCAGGTAATTTGTGGATTTGCAACGGAAAGCACTGGTTTGATATTAACGCAGCAGCAACATCCATGTAGCGTAAGAAGGCATACTTTGCTGATGAATCAGAAGAAATCAGAAAAGAACATGATTCATTTGCCTCTATGAACCTTTCTCGTCCTATTCTCAAGGGTTTATCCAACGTCGGTTTTGTTAAGCCTACTGATATTCAAGCTCGTACGATTCCTATTGCTTTGATGGGTAAAGATATCTGTGGTGGTGCCGTTACTGGTTCTGGTAAAACTGCTGCTTTCATTGTCCCCATATTGGAGCGTCTCTTGTACAGACCTCGTCAAACACCTAGCACCCGTGTGTTGATTCTCTGTCCCACTCGTGAATTGGCTGCTCAGGTCCACAGTGTTGCTGTCAAATTAGCCAACCATACCGACATCACTTTTTGTCTCTGTGTGGGTGGTTTGAGTGTGAAAACTCAGGAACAAGAGCTAAAATTGAAGCCTGATGTCGTAGTTGCTACACCTGGTCGTTTAATTGATCATGTTCGTAATTCGTCTGGTTTCCATTTGGATGCTTGTGAAATTTTGGTCATGGATGAGGCTGATCGTATGCTGGAAGATGGTTTTGCTGATGAGTTGGGTGAAATTATCAAGGCTTGTCCTCGCTCTCGCCAAACCATGCTTTTCTCTGCCACCATGACAGACAATGTGGATCAGTTGGTGCGCATGTCTTTGAACAATCCTGTTCGTTTGTTTGTGGATCCCAGTAACCAAGCTGCTTCTCGTCTTATTCAAGAATTCGTGCGTATTCGTCAAACCCGTGAATCCGACCGTGCTGCTGTGTTGTTGGCTTTATGTAGAAAAACATTCAAAAAGAAGGTGATTGTGTTCTTTAGATCCAAAGCTGCTGCACATCAAATGAAGATTATGTTTGGTTTGATGGGTCTGTCTGCTGCTGAGCTCCATGGTAACCTGACACAAGAACAACGTCTGGAGGCATTGGAGAGATTCAGAGACAATGAAGTGGATTATTTATTGGCTACTGATTTAGCTGCCAGAGGTCTTGATATCAAGGGTATCGAAACTGTCATCAATTACAACATGCCTACACAATTTGCTCAATATCTTCATCGTGTGGGTCGTACCGCAAGAGCTGGTCGCAATGGTCGTTCCGTTACATTGGTGGGTGAAGCTGATCGTAAAATGCTCAAGATGGCCATCAAGTCATCTGTTGGCGCACAAGTCAAGAACCGTGTGGTGAATCATGAATTGGTGCAAAGATACAAGCAAAAGGTCGAAAGCTTAGGGCCTCAAATCAAGGAAGTATTGGCAGAGGAGAAGGAAGAGCGTGCTATCAGAAATGCGGAAATGCAATTGAAGAAGAGTGAAAATATGCTCCATCATGGTGCTGAAATCTATGCTAGACCTGCCAGAACTTGGTTCCAAACAGAGTCTGAAAAGAAATCAAATAAGAATGCTGGTAGAGCAGAACATCGTGCCAAGTTCGGTCTTGAAGATGCGGAAGCAAGCGTGGATACCAAACCTAAAGAGGTACGTATCCTAACCTACTGTGTATACGATGTATAGTGAACTGATTTGGATGTGGATCTATAGAAACGTGGTAAATACGATGGTATGAGTCGTCAAAAGAGAAGACGTTTACAAGCAATGGAAGAAGATGATGTGGAACAAGACGGCCGTATGCAAAAAGCAGCAGCTAGAGCCGCAAAGAAATCATCACGACCAGCTCCCATTACCAAATTGAGACCACAGAAATCCAATGGCAAGAAAAAGTCAAAGAAATAGATAGGCATAATATATTCACACCATAGACTATTTGAAAAATATACATTTATATATATAAAAACAGCCCTTTTGTATTCATAGTGATTGACATGACACATTGGATGACCCCCACATTTAGAATTCAGTTACCATGGCAACGGTGCTTTCGGAAGTGCTGCTTGACTATGCTTCATTGACATGTGTAATGCCCCTTCCATAGCATATCCAATGCTTCCAAACCCTCTCCAATACAAAATCAAACCTTTCAGACAAACATTCATATACTTTAATCAGTTTTTTTTTTTTTAATAATAATCTTTTTGTGTTGATGTATTTGTGATCGAGTCGTATAATTTGGCAAAATGTAGAAGGGGGTCGAGTTTTTGTAGTTGTATACACGTATATAAATATATTAGAAAGATCTCTTGTTGATTCTGCGTTTAGTGTTCGTGATGAGCAGCTTCTTCAGACTTGACATTATAACCGATCAAGTTTCTACGACCAACAATTTCACCAATGAGGAAAAAGGTATAAATTTCAGCAAGGACAACACCACCCTTTGCAACTTGAGAAAAGGTCAAGCTCTTGAGGTTCTTGATTTTTAAGGTGTTTTGGAGAGTTTGTTGAGCTTCGCTGAATTGTGCGCCGGTAGGGAAAGCCATACCTTCCTTGGTATAGACTTGCTTGGCTACCTCAACAGCAACCTTGGTGTTGTAGATGATGGGCTTTTGGAGAGCTGTAAATAGATGATTAGATGTTTGAACCATTTGACCGAATTGCACAAAATCACTTTACCAACAAACTTGTTGAGATATGCTTGGGCACAACCGATGAACTTGGAAGCCATTTTGTTTAATGTGTGTTGTAGGGTAAGAAAGAGAGAGAGGGGTGCTTCAAAAAGTTGAGGGGGGGTGTCCAAAAAAACTTTTGATGGCAGAGATGAGCTGGGATCTAGTCTGGATGGGCAAACAAACCCCCCCTTCTTGATTGCTACATCCCAGTGACGTCGTCGATGTGCCTTAAATATAGAGGATGTTGATGTGCTGGATGCTCTTCTTTCTCAATCTCAATTTATAATAATGTCAAAAATACTCTCTGGCATCAAGAACAACATCTACCCTGCGATTGCATTGATGATTATACCCTGCGGCTATTACATTGGCACTGAATTAAGAGAGAGAAACGATCTCAAGAAAGTGATAGCACAAACACCACAAGAGACAGAACAAGACATTGAACGCTTAAAACAGCAACTTGAGGCATTGAAAGAAGAACGTCAAGCAGTTCTTAGCAAGATAAATAAATGATGAAACACATCTTTCATCTGTCTTGTATGGGTAAATTAAATCATATTCACATATGATGATGCTTTTTTTTCCCTCCCCCCTATAAAACAAACAATTACACAACAGAAAAGAGCTTCAAGGTGTTCCCAAAGCGACTAAAAAGCTAATTGCTGATGGAGAAAGTACCTGTAATACCATAGTTTATCATTGCATTTAGCCCCTCATATATATCTCTAGATTTTCATAGACCTCCCTTCCAACTTCTCCTTTTTTTTTTGTTTCTTTCTCACTTTTTTTTCTCTTGATTAAAAAAAAAGAACCATGCTTAAGCAATCCCATACGACAAGGTCTATTGCGTCCTCCAAACGTAGCAATCTATATGATAAGGTTAGACAGGATTTGTTTGAGGACAATGCTCATCGTCACAAGCGAGAAACTGTGAAAACGCCATCCATCACAACCATTTGTTTACTCCAAGTCCAAGCATACATTATTCAAATTCTCACTAATTTACCAACATTTACCATCAAAAAATCACCAAATCAGTCATTGTCCATTTATTATCTGATCCAGCAAAAGAAGCTCTATGCAATCTCATATTTAAAATCAATCTTGATTCAGTGTGTACGCTGGTTTCTGCTCATTGTCCTCCTGCTGCTGGACAACATGGCTCGTATCCTAAATGTCGAGGCTGAAATGACTGACATTACCGCTCAAAAGGAACGTCCATTGATCCCGCAAGAACAAGATACGGAAGAGGACTATGATGATGATACCTACTCGACAGAAACTTACCATCATGATCCATGCGCAAACACAAAGCCCGTCAATAACGGAAGCTCGGAACCATCCTCACCGACTAAAAGAACATTGGTATCACCTTCCTCGCCTATCAACTCTCCCACTCCAAACTTTGTTGTGCGCAAAACCAGGCATTCTTTTACCAATGCGCCTACACCTACACCTACACCTACACCTGTATCCACTTCAGTAGTAGCAACAACAGCTACAGAGGAATCGCCTGTCTTTGGTCCTGCGCGCACTCGTGTAGGTCACATCAGATCGCTCTCCAACAACATGGTTGATCAAAAGAAGCCCATGTCACCACAAAAGCTGCGCCGTATTACAGCACAAAGAGAAATCACTCTTCAGAACGGCATCTTACCCATTGTCCCTAAAAAGAGCAACCACGCTCATCATCATCATCATCATCATCATCATACATCTAAGAAACCTCCTGTTTCAAGTTCAGTGGCATCCCGCTCATCATCTGAATCGAGCAGCACTACTAAAGAAACGCACGACAGACCTCGAATGCAAAAGACAATGTCATTATCCACAGCTCAACAGTACCAGAATGAGGTAAAGTGTGTCTGGTTGGGACAATATGGAAGAAGCTCACAAGAAAAAAAAAAGAACAATTAATCTTTATACCAAAAGTTGAATAGTGTAGCAGGAGTAAAAAATCCTCTATTAAAACGACACCAAGACCCTACGAACGATGTTGTTCAGCGTGTACAGCATCAACACTAAATTGAATACGTATATCTATTATTTGAATAAATAAAAAAAAAAAAAAGCCCTCTATTTGCATGTCGTTAGTATATATATCTTTCTACTTGTTTTGCCACAACACTGAGAACAAGGCTGATTTGCGCGCCTTCAATTGACACTGTAATAGGGGCCATGAATTTGCCCTCAAGGTGTGAACATCTCCAACAGTTTTATATTTAAGGTTACATCAATTAATTTACTACTACTTGACGAAAAGAGAGCCTGAATTAATAGGGGAATTTATAGCTATCGATAAAGAGACAAACGGGAGAAGATGGAATTCTTTTTCTCTTCCCCCCTTTTCTTCTTAAACATTGTTGCAACAACAGCATGCTTGCCTCATCATCGTCCTCAGCGACTACCAATGCATCCACTGCCACTATCTATGCCATTTGGGATAGCTTCAAGAACAAACGCACAAACACAGAATTGTACAGTGAGAATGCAGTGGTCATGTATGTACCTACCTCTGTTGGTGTTCGAGGAAACACACACATCCGCAAGTTCTTTTTGAATCCTCAGTTCTCTGAAAAGGTCAATTCGGTGCAGGAAATTGTTTACAACACGGTAGCATCCAATAACAGATTGATTGAAGAGGCTACTTGGACAATCCACTTTTATACAGGTGTATGCAAATGGCTGGTGCCTCAATTAGACGAGAGATATTTGGTAATGTTGCAATTAATGAAATCTACAGTGATTGGTTGTACTAAATGTAACTGTGATTTAAGATGAATGCAACCATCAAGATTCCTGTTGTAGGTTATGGTATGGAGATTGCTAGATGAATGTTTCGGTAACCAGTTAAATTTAGACTACGTCAGTTGCCTTTGACAAGGCCGACAACAAGATTGAATCCATTCGATACACTTGGGATCAGGCATCTGTCTTGAAGCAATTGAAGGTAATTTCAGAGAAAGTACAATGGCCAGTTATTGGGGAGCAACAAATTGAAGCACTTCGATCTCCACAAACAATTCGTTTAACTGGTCTAAATGCTGAGGAGGTGAATGTGGATCATCATCAGGTACATCATTTGAATTCCAAATGCTGAGAGAGAGAGAGAGAGAGGACAGGCGTACTCATTGTGTTTTCTGATTAGACTCAAAAAGAGCAACAGCAAAATCAATTTAGTAAGTCTATATATATATATATATATGCAGTGAAATATGATCCAAGCATGAATCTCATCCACGTATTCAACCTCTAGTGCCTGGCAGAATTTTCGGCCCTGTTGATCCCAAAGATCAAGTGCGTAGCCCAGTGCGTCATGCAGAGCCCAATGCTCCTCCTGCTCGCAACATATTTACCTATCAACCACCCACTGAACGTCCACTTGTTGCACCTACAAACAAGCTCAATTCATCCTTCTCCTTTACACACGATGATGGAAGCAGCACCATCAACAAACTGAGCTCCACGTTATCCAATACAAACATATCGCAATCCAAGAGCATGCCTGCTGCTGGCAAAGTTACTCCCAAAATCTCTCGTAACATCATTGGATAACGTGATTTTTCAAATAAATAAAAGGATATCTCTATATGCGTTTTATTGACTACTGTTGTTACTGCCGCTACTACCTGCACTTGGCTCTGTTGTCAGCAGGATTTCTGCTGCTCGATTCAAGTCGGATTTGGAGGAGACTAAAGCGTTTTTGATATCTTGTCTTGAGTAGTTGGGAAACATGGCAAACATGGTATCAATGTCTTCTTCCTTGATAGGTGGAGTTGGCGGTGGTGGAGGAAGGCGTGATGAAGGCACATGTCTTTGTCTCGTTGCGGATGACGAGGAGGAGGCGGTGGTAGTAGATGACTGAGCAATACCAGGTGTTCTAGTCAATGTAGAGGATTTCTTTTTGTTGTTTGTGGCTAATACAGGTAGAATGTATTTAGTAGTAAAAGATCGAGTCCATTTAGGGAAACGCCATTGCTTGATTGAATCTGTCATGTCGTATAAAGCGCCTACTGCTAATCCACACATCGATGGAATGATGGAGGATGATGAATTGGAGAGCAAGAACTGTTGTTTCTTAGTATAAGCATGGTATACGGCCCTGATGATAAAGAAGTAGGATCTTACCTGTGCTGCAGCAGCGTAAACGTAGATTTTGTCACTTAGAGTTGCACCGAGCATGCTGACTTGATAGCTAGCAGGAATTATTTTTTGATATTGATATAAAATGGAGAATAAAATAGCGTATCTATCATATACACACTGTGAATATCCTATTGCCAAATCGACTCTTCTTTAATGCACTTACGGTCCACTGGCAATTGACTTGAATCCATATCTTGAACTCACCGCTAATACGCTTGTTTGTAGTAATGTAGACGCGACAAACGAAATAAACACCAAAGCCTATTCACAGACGAGTCAGCGTAAAGCAACGCAAAAATGACCATGATACATACAGCATATCGAGCACTTCCATAGCGTCTCTCAACAACCTTCATCTTATAGATCAACCATGTGCCAACAACGGTTGTTCCAATACTACTAAAAGCCCAATGCGACGTGAACAATCTCCACACCTACACACAGTCATAAGTCAACTATGCCTCCCATTCACTTTGATGGTCGTCTTGTACCTGTCCGTTTTCGATGCCAAGATGAGATAGTTGAAGTGCCATGTGAGGCTTGAGGTTGCATGCAATGGCTAGAGCTGAGCAGCTGCCTACTACAGGTACTAAAAACTTGGTTACAGGTGCATTTCTAAAACCTACGAGTTGCAAATAATGCGTATGATTGAATAACCAGTATGGTATTTCTTGATATCGATGGTTACCTGAAGGTCCATCAGCATCCATTTTGTTTAATATATCTAAGGGCTTGATACAGCTTGACTATCTATCGGCTGAAAATTTGTTTACAAAAGTGAAAGAAAAGAACAAGAATTTATATCGAGGTCGGCATCCTTATTTCACATTGTGCATATTTGAAGCTGGGCTCAAACATATTCACCATCATCGTTTGTTGGACAACGTTGAATCAGGTGGATGCAATACACTTAAGAAAGTTGCTAAATAAAAATCAGCTTGTTGAATATACACATCTACAATGGGATTAAGAAGCTTCATCAAACTGATTAACTACACTTCGCACCAAGATTCACATTTGGATAGGGAATTTGCAACGCTTTAATCTGTCAAATAGAATAATACAAAGCAAAGACAAAAACAAATAGCCAGCGCAAGCTAGGGTACTGCCATAGCTCGCACTGACTACTCGATTAGCTTCAACAGCATTGATTACCTTCATGATGAGGACATCATTTATCCAGGCAGCAGCAAGCAGCCGGCCTAAATCGGTTAAAAGTCAGCTTGCAATACTGGCCCGATTCGTTGATTTTAGATCAGTTTGCGACTTGATTAATCTACTTTGCTCGATTCGACTATATGAAAAGTAATAATCACCAAATGCCTCCTTAAGCGTTCTTGGAGTACTTTTCAAGGCAAATCTAATGATGTTACTTATGCGTGGTGTTTTAAAGAAGCTTAGTGAGCAGTCATGGAAAATATGAAATAACATGTTGGGCCAAAATGTCGAAATTTTGTGTATCAAGGTCCAGTAACAGTGGTATTAGGAGTTGCTTTGGATCGAGAGAATCATTTTGATAGCATATATGCTATAGTAAACGTCGTCATTTTTAAGGTCAAAAAACGCGATCGTTTAATTTTCGATGAAAACCATGAGGTACCCCTCATACTTTTTGGTCGATTTTTGGCCATGTTTTTTGGGTTCTCAAAAAGTTGAGCAAAGATGTCAGTAAGTAGCTGCTAGATGAGAGCAATTGTTTCGTGCTATTCTGACAGGCTAAAGCGGTTTCTAGCACGATAAACCGCTGCTTGAATGCATTCAAATCTCACTGTGATTAGCTTACTGTTGGGGTATCAAGAGGCAACATACGTATATTGTCTGTATTCAGGTGAATCGTTTCCATTATTGCAGGCTGGGGGGGGGGGTATCACAGAAGAGTCAAATCTAGAGTAGCAGATTGTATGTGGAGGATTTTACGTCGTAGTAGAAAGCGACTGAGCAATAAACGATGGACATTCAGTGAACATCTAATGTATTCAAGGCAATTTTTAACAGTGGAATCAACTTTTTGTTTGCTTCCAAACTGGACTTGGATGATGTGGATCTATTTAAACAAAGAAAAAGGACCATCCATGAGAGAGAAATCAGCAGCTATAAAGCGTTATTCATCCTTGATCCGTGTGCATCCAAGCCAGCATTTGCAAGTTCCCTGCTTTTTTTTTTTTTTTTTTTTTTTTTTTTTTTTTTTTTTAACCATGGCAAACTTGCCTTATTTAGAGTTTGAATTATGCTGCTGGCTTACCGCATTTTCTCCCCTTCTTTTTCTCTCACTCTTTATATTTTTTTTTTATACATCCTCTTAGGAAAAATATCATGAACTTATCAAGGACTTCTCCCAGCTTAAATGATGCGCCTGGCCTGCTATATGCTGGATTCAACCAAGATTACGGCTGTTTCGCAGTTGGTCTTGATAATGGTTTTCGAGTCTACAATTGCGAGCCTCTGATAGAGCAAGCAAGAGACGGTAAGAGGAGCTCATTCTGGGCAAGTAGAATGACATGGCAACTCATGCGTGTGTGAATTTCATAGAATCGGATGAAGGCGGCATTGCACTCGTAGAAATGCTGTATCGTACAAATTACCTAGCACTTGTGGGTGGAGGCAGAAATCCAAGATATCCACCCAACAAGGTGATCATTTACGATAGTGTGAAAGGGAAGCCAGTGCTAGAATTAGAATACAAGAGCGAAGTGAAAAACGTCAAACTACGAAGAGACAGGTAAAAGCCTCACACCGACTCTATACGCTGCTATTTATATATACGACATGTTAAACGCTGTGTGTGTCCATAGACTGACTGTAGTGCTGCAAAACAAAGTATTCGTATATCATTTTGCTTTACCACCACAACTATTGCATACATTCGAAACATGTGACAATGAAAGAGGTAACATGCTTCATTCTTGCTAAAGTATGATTAAAAGCTAAATCCTATCTGTTCAAAAGGCCTTGCAGCAGTATCCACATCGCTAAATCATGCAATACTGATCATTCCTGGTCGACAAAAGGGACATTTACAGATCATTGACTTGAACTCGCTAGGCTACTACATATCCGTAGGCGAATCAGATCCTTTATTCACAGCAGTACCTACACCCAATAACACCAGTAGCAATACGAGAAGATCGATCAACGTGAGTATTATAGCAGCACATTCAGGCAAACTGAGCTGTTTATCGCTGAATCAAGACGGATCCAGATGCGCGACTACGAGCGATAAGGGGACATTGATCCGAGTATTCAATACTGCAACTGGCATACTATTGCATGAACTACGACGTGGTATGGACAGAGCAGAGATATACTCCATCGCCTTCAACACAGAATCCACTCGCATCTGTGTCTCATCAGATAAAGGGACAATACACATCTTCAACTTGGATCCATCTGTTGTAACGCATGTAGATCATAAACCTCGTGGCCCAACCTATGGTGAGGTGGTTGACTATCCAGCTGAATCAGCTACCCACTATGGCTTGACGACTACGGGGAATAGAGGCAGTGCGCTCAGTTTTATGAAGGATTTGCTGCCAAAATACTTTAGTTCGGAGTGGAGCTTTGCTAATGCAAAGATTGCGACTGAGAGTAGGTGTCTGGTGGCATTTGGAAATCAAAAGAATTCATTCACAGGTAAAGCCATGCCTTTGCAGCTTGAAAAAAAAAAAAAAAAAAAAAAAAAAAAGTGGTCTAATGCAATTGTGTCCTAGCTATTTGTGCTGATGGCAGCTGCTACAAGTTTTACTTTGATCCAAGAAAAGGTGGCGAGTGTATAAGGGAGTCCTTTGTGCGTTTTTTGAAGCGAGATTAGTGCGTGTTGTAGTCACTTGAGTAGGCTACATTCGTTTACATACACCCCACTCTATCTCATACTAAAATAAAACTGCAGTGCTCATACAGCTTGTTTTTTTTTTTTCTCCATTCAATCAGACATAAATAATGGATGTAGGTGTCGAAAGTCGTCGTCTATTCAGCTTGTGTTTATTGATGTGTATCTAGTACGACTATCAAAATACCAACAATGATTCTGATTTCGTAACGTAAGAGCCGAGTCATTGCAGCCACTTGTTTGCCTATTGACCGTTTGCTGTAGAGAGACATTGGACGATCAAGTGTTGTCGGATAAACCTCGCATTCTGCTCATGGGGTTACAGAGGTACTCAAAAGATAGCACAGACTATGAAAAGTACACACACGCTGACAAGAGCCCTGTAGAAGCGGAAAATCCAGCATTCAACGTGTAGTGTTTGGTAAAATGCCGCCCAACGACACTTTATACCTTGAAAGCACAACAAAGATCCAAAAGGAAGACATAACGTAACTATACCAGACAGAGTCGCTTATCAACTTGTGCGTATTAAACACATGGCTTCATAGTCGATCTTTTATTGATTTTCAGATTTGGGATTTCCCTGGGCAAGTCGACTTTTTCGATGAAATGGCATACGATCCACAAGACATCTTCGGCACTGTGGGCGCATTGATTTTTGTGATTGATGCTCAAGATGATTACAACGAGGCGTTGCATAGACTATTCACTACAGTCACTAGTGCTTACAGAGTCAATTCCAACATTACATTTGAAGTGTTGATTCACAAGGTAGATGGTTTGTCTGATGACTACAAGATTGGTAAAGAGTACAGACAGACAGGAATGTATACACACACACACACAGAGGCTGACGGCAATGATAGATACGCAGCGCGATGTCCAGCAAAGAATGAGTGACGCCTTGGCCGATGCTCAATTAGAGTACATTCACTTGACCTACTACCTCACTAGCATCTACGATAATTCCATCTACGAGGCCTTTAGTAAAATCATCCAGAAATTGATCCGAGAATTACCTACATTAGAAAACTTGCTCAACGTCTTGTGCTCGGTAAGGATAGGTAAACTGTATGATAAAACGACACAGACGTCTCATGGGTTTATTGATAGAATTCGGGCATTGATAAAGCATATCTCTTTGACACATTAACAAAGATTTATATCGCCACTGATAGTTCGCCTGTGGATATGCAATCCTATGAGTTGTGCTCGGATATGATTGACGTTTGCATTGATGTGGAGTGCATCTACGGGTATGTCATCTAGTCATATGGGCAACAGTGGTTGTAACTTTTCAAAGTAGCGCTCAGGGGAACAGTCCAAACGATCTGTCATTATCAGTTACACCTGATCGTAGCAACAACATGTTGGATGGCCAGCACACACCCGTATCGCTTGATCACCAAAACGACCCGGCAGACAGTGAGAGCCTGGAGCGAAGATTGTTAGAGCACCAAAACGAACAACAGCAACAACATGTTACTACAGCAAGCTCAGAGGCCGAGGCTTCCAGTTTGATCAAATTAGACAATGGCGATGTTCTGTACATGAGAGAGGTGAATCGATTGTTAGTCCTGATATGTCTCTTGCGTCAAGACAACTTTGAAAAGCACGGCTTGATTGATTACAACTTTCAGTGCTTCAAGGAGGCAGTTACTGAGGTTTTTGAGTTCTCGAGGAAAAGAAATACCCAACAGCAGCAACAGCAGCAGCAGCAGCAAGATTAAGTGGGATGAAAATAGCCAAATAAAAGGATGTTTATTGATTGATATATATATATATATGTGCGTGTGCGTGTGCGTGTGCATTTGCTTGTAAGAGAGTGGAAGGGTAGTCATGGGGATAGCTCTATATGGAAAATAAAAAAAAGGGAAGGGGGGCAGCATTTAGAGAAGAGGAGGATGTGCTTATTCAAGGTCGAAAGAAAGGTGATATGTTCATAGAAAAAGTGATGCGGTTGTGTTAATAAACAGGATAGATTTTTTTTTTGTTTAGTTGTTGGCAAGCACCATGGAGTGTTGAGCACCAGCAGAGACACGAATGACCTTGTGTCCTTCTAATTTTTGGCCAGTCAACTCAGTAGGAACAGGCTCATCATCGCTGGAACCGTTGCCCAAAGCGTAACACTCACCAAAGCCCCAAGTGTATGCTTTACCAGAGGAAGTAGTGGCAACAGAATGGTTTGTACCAGTAGCAATTTGCACAACATTTTCCAAGGAAGGGATGCGAGTGGGGATACCAACAGCTCTCTTGAAAGCAGAGACCTCAGATCCCTCTTCACGAGTCTGGTTCTTTTCAATCAATTCATTAGGCAAGCCCAATTGATTCGAATCAGCACGGCCAAATGCATACACACTACCGTCTTCCATCAAGACAAGCGAATGATGCTCACCGCCTTGAACAGCGATAATATTACCTTTGCCTTCAAGACCTTCAACCACAGTGGGCTTTGTAATGACATTGGCGGCAGGTTCGTTATCGTCCTCTACAGCGAGACCACATTGCTGGAAGTTGTTGAGACCCCAAACGTAGAGTGTGTTGTCATGAGAAACAGCGAATGAGTGGTAAGAGCCGGTGCCGATTAATTTGATGTTCTTCAAGTTGAGGGCTTCAGGGCGAAGACCGTTGATCAAATGGCGTTCCATGATACGACGACCCAATTGAAATTGCTGACCGTTACCCCAAACAAACACACGCCCATCTTTAGTCAATGCTAAACAATGATCTGTACCAGCTGCAATGTCGGTAATAACGTATTTGGCAAAGGGTTCGAAAATAGCAGGCACTTCTTGAACAGCCTTGTTGCGAGAGAAACCCAGAGGTCCTTCAGCGCAACGATATGTACCCCAACAGTAGAGTTGTCCTTCTTCGCTCAATGCCATGGTGACGGAATCACAGCATGCTACCTTGACAATCTTGACATGATCCATGTTCTCCACCTTTGCGGGTTCATACTCTTCACCGGATCTACCTAAAGCACGTTGATCATTGCAGCCCCAAGACCACAACTTACCAGAGGGTCAGTCGCCTTTGTCGACCTGCCAATAGTGATGCATTGCTGCTGTTACTTACCTTTCCGTCTTTTGTAATAGCAATGGAATGCATACCGCCAGAAACAACGTCTACAATGTCCTCATCGTCGAGCACCTTGAGTGGCATAGGTCTCTTACGCTCCAACATGTCTTCGCCCAAGCCAAGTTGGCCGGTATCACCGGTACCAAACACGAATACTTTACCAACAGCATTTGGTGCCTTGACGATTTGGTTAGCGACAATGTGTCTTCTCTTTGAACTAGCATTGTCAGTGGAGCGAGTACGCTTGACAGCTTCAGGCGATGCCTCGGCCATTTCGATGTCTGTATTGTGTCTCTTCAAAGGTGCTACAATAGACAGCATGTTAATTTCGTGTTTCTAGTGTGTGACATGATATAATTACTTACACATTGTTTAAATTCTGTTATATCTCGGTGGATTATAAGTTATAAAGAAAGAAAAGAAAGAAAGAAGCTTGTTAATTCTTTGTAATCCTGCTAAACTTTATAGATATAATAAAATGGGTTCATTTTTTTCGTTCTGGAAGGATTACAGCACTAAGGAAATCGAGTCACAAAGTAATGTAGTTTTTAAATCATGAGAAATCCCATTCATTGTTCATGCCATTGATCCGCAGCTTCAGATATAGGCGAAATCTCCATTTTCAATAACAAGCCCGTCTAGATAGCGTGGAAAAAGCTTGGAAAAATGCTCTCTGTGATCCGTTGGTAAGCTCTTTTTTTTTTTTTTTTTTTTTTTTTCAGGCACACATCCAGGCCAATGCCCCATGTAGATCTTCTACTCACTTAAATGTTGTCAGTGTGAGCCCTTAGCCTTCGCAACTGCAGCCAATGCGAACGATACCTGCCTAAGCTTTAACAAGGCGAGCAGTAGTGTCTTACAGGAGTATGTCATATCAACAAAACGATCCACAAATGTCAACATCCAATGTCAAACGCAGTCCATTCGTTTCAAATCAGATTGGAGATTCATAAAAATTTGCTCCAGTGCCATTGGCAGGGTTTGTGCTAACTGAATAGGATATGAATTGAGGGGTATCGCAGAGAGCAGAAATATTCTTTTTTTCTTTTTTTTTTCTTTTTTTTTTCTTTTTTTTTTCTATCCATTTCACAGCTATATATATATAAGATGACCTCCTTCTATGATGAGGTAAGAGTCTATAAAACCGCAAAATGAGGATTATTGTTAACATTCTCTCTACTAGATTGAGATTGAAGACATGGAGTTCAATGAAGAAGAGCAATTATACACATATCCATGCCCATGTGGAGACAAGTTTGAGATCTATGTCGTAAGTAGCATCCCACTGGCTTTCTAGTACTGCCATACTAACATCAGTAAAGGATGATTTAAGGGATGGTGATGATGTTGCTCGATGCCCATCTTGCTCACTGATCATTCGAGTGATTTACGATCCTGATGAATTTGCCGACGAAGAAGATGAAGATGGAGAGACGACATATGAAGTGGATACAAGCATCATTGTATCTTGAAAGAAGCATCGCACGAATTCAAAAAAGCATTTTTATTACATACCAATACTGATTTTATTTTCTTTGTACATTTTCAAATAAATCAAGAAACCACACACACACTGATCACATACTTGAAGAGGCAGGGTCTAATTTGGTACGCTCATCAGCAAGTGTGTGGTAATCCGCAGCCTCCTGATCAATCTTCTGCTTCAAATTCTCGTATTCGTTCTTCTTGCTCTGCAATGCTACAACCTCACTTTGAAGTGATTTGATCTTGTCTTCGTAGGATCGCTCCATTTCCAGCAACTTCTTTTCATCTTGCTTGGAAGATTCATGTTCAGACTTTGCATGTTCCAATTCCTCTTCATGCTTCAGCATGGCAATGACCAAGGTGCTTGTGCGCTCGAGAATCCTGCACTCATGTTAGATGACATTGAGAGCGAGTGGAGCTCATGTTTACTTACAATGACAAAAAGAGAGTGAAGCCAGTCAAATAGAGGTTTCTTTGGGCATAGAATTTGCGAGCCTTTTGACTTGCTTCGTAACTGTAATCATGGTAGGGACGACTAGCATCGTCAGGTTGCTCGTCTTGGTCAATACGTTGCAAACGGTTCACAGCATCTATTGACACACATATCAACATCCAATCCCACTCACAAACTCTCTCTCTCTCTCTCGAGACTATGCCTCTTTACCAATAAATAACACAAAAATAAAGCTATGAAATCATTCGTTAATATTTGTGATATATTAGCCAAACAAAAAAAAAAAATCAAACTTACCCAAAGACAATCTTGAGGATTCTTACAGCCTTGGCGACCTAATATTTATGAGCGTTCCATGATGTCAGTGGGCGAGAAATCTCATTATTTTGATTTCAATCATACCATTGGAGATCCTGATACAAATTTAAGCATTGCTCTGCGCCAGCGAGAAGGGAAAGGGAACTAGAGCGTCAACATGCATAAGGCGCCTGTACCGTTTCTCTGAGCACACAACTTACCACAAGGATGCCAAACGAGAGCATCTACAGAACGAGCAGGTTAAATTTATGCGCCATCTTTTATGCCGTCAACACAATACCTCGAGCACCAAGATGAAGAAGACTGTGGTATAGTAAATTGTCATTCTGGATATATAGGTTGCAAGAAAAAAAAAAGAGAGAAAAAAAAAAAGGATAGAAACGTGAAAATGAAACCTTTTTTTATACACCCACAAAATAAAATCGCGCGCTATTGCTCAACAAACCGAAAACAAGGCACATACACACAAACACATGAAAAATGTCGTATTATCAATTGTATATAAGTTTTTTTAATTCAAAAAAAAAGAGGTTGTTTTGTATAATTTTACATATCATCATCACTAGCAGCAACAGCATCACCTTCGTCTTCATCACCACTAACGAGCTCGTTCTCCTTCTCTGCTTGTGCCAACAAGGCAGCGAAATCTTTATCATCAGAATCGGATACCAGTTTAGCTTCCTTCTCAACCTTGAATTTGGTCCAAGCATGCTTATCCAATTCTGTCTTTATTGCCTCAATACTCTTCTCAATAATATCAAAACCGAGCTTCTTATCCAAAGAATCGACAGTGACAACGTAGAAGGGTGCAGCCAAATATGTAATCTTGATGGGAACTTCCTCTGAACCAACTGATTCACCTGCCTTTAAAGCAGCCTTGATGGCATTGACACCATCGATACCAGTACATCTTAAATCAAGTTCTGCCAACAAGCGTGAGTCAAAAGCAGACATGATTTTGCTGACACACATTTATACTTACGGGCACGGATCTTGACGGGATGAGGAGTCATTCTACGCTTGATAATTGACAATAATTCCTTTTGGACGTCATCAGACATGGAGATGCCGGCAAAGACAGCTTCAGAATCACTGTTACAAGCCATGTTAGATCTCTCGTCTGCAATCTCTTGACTCTCATTATGCTTACACAATAGCCATCTTAAAGGCATCATAAGCATGGCCAAACTTCTTGTACAAAGGCCAGCCAATGGCCTCGTATAAATCTTGAAGAGGCATGTCGTTCTTCTCAGCAACGTGACGCAAAATGGAATGAACAGCCTTTGACTTGTTGTATTTCTCTTCACATTTGATGATATCTTCGGGAGTGACACGACGCTTGGATAAATCAATGTAACCTATACGTTGTAGGTATATGTATAAGTCGACTATGCCATATAACGAAACACACGCGTGCGCAATCATCTAACATTACCCTTCTCTTCATCAACTCTGAGAACAACAACAACTTCATCTCTGCCAACACGAATCAACTTTTGGACTGAACGGATACGTCTTCTGGATAATTCAGAGAGCAAGATCATACCCTCTCTGTCTCCGTATTCGAGCTTTTTGTACATGTTAGTCTATTGTTTAAGCTAGCCCATACACAACTTACAAGTTTAACATAAGCACCCATATCGGCAATTTGACGAACGTTGACCATGACAACATCGTCAACCTTGGGAAACTCGTTCTCGTACATGCGACAAAAAAACTTGTTGTCAGCCATCTTTGTATATGCTTTTTTTTGTCTAATTTAACTAACAAGAAGAAAAGGAAGAAATACAAAAGTGCAAAAAAAACTTGGGTGTGATGAAAATTTTTTGAGGCTTTTTGCGCGGAGTTGGCCCTCCATCAAGAGGTTTGGCATCAGAGAAGCTGCGGTAGGCAGTAAACTTGGTAGCAGAGGCACATGAGCTTGATGCTTGTACCAACATCTCGGCATGGGATAGGTTAAGAATGGCATGGGGAGCGTTAGAGTCACTTTATTGAGTCTGGCAGTCAAGTCATTGCTCATATCTCCCGTATCATTAGCATGTACACTGGTATCATTGCAAAAAAAAAAACATCTTTTATTGTATTAAACTTGGATTTCTGTTCTATGTCAAAACGAGAAAGAGAGGTATATGGAGAAAATCCAACATCTAGATTGCTTCATCACCTTCTAGTCCATGTATACCGAAATCCAAGACAATCAATTGAGTCTTATGCTCACTGTAAACATGTTAGTGTCTGCTCATACGCTACGGACAAAATACATTACTTTTTAACAGCTGCTATACATCTTCTTTCATCAAAGCACACTCTCCATACGCCCGCGACATCTTCAATGAGATCATACATGAGTTCTCCCGTCTGTGTGTCCCACATTTTTACGCCGCCTTCAGAACCAGAAATGATCTTATACTTGTCATGCTGAAATGATGTGATGGGTCCTTGATGGCCATTAGTTCCTGCTAAAATATGAAGACGATCTCCATTTGAGGGGTCCCAGATTCTCAGAGTGGCATCTGCAGCTGCACTCACCAGGCAGTCGTCCACTAGGCCCAACAGACCTACTAGAATAGCATGTCCTGTGCAATCAACTGATCAGCGTCTACACTGGTTTAAATGCCAATGATGTGTACCTTGTAATACAAATTTACATTCACCGTCATCAATGCCCCATATCCTCACAGATGCATCCAAACTGCCACTGATACAATGTCGACGCTTGGGATCAATAGCCACACAATACACCTTCATGGTATGGCCCTTCAAAATGTGCATCTTTCTGCCGGTATCCAAGTTCCATACAATCACATTGTTGTCATAGCTGCCACTCACTAAAATGTTGCCGTAGAGAGCCAAATCCCGCACAGAATGCTCATGCTCAACCAGCTTGTACTTGAGGAAACGCTGTGATATCACATCGTTTTCTAAGCATGTCGACAATGGCACCTCTGGCTCCTTTTCGAGGTCAGGCAATCGCCACACACGGATGGTCATGTCTCTGGAGCCACTGACAATGATCGGCTCACTGGGTTCCATAGTAACCGAGCCATCGGGATTGACAATCTTGGTGGGCATGACAATTTTGAGACAGCGCACCGTACTGGAATGACCTCGCAAGATGAATCGACATGTACCCTTTTCAATATCCCATACACGAATGGTTCTATCAATGGATCCGGTCACCAAGGTATTGCCAACATACTGCAAGGCCCAGACTCCGCCATCATGGCCATTGAGAGCACTCTTCAACTTGCCGGTTTTGATGTCGTACACATTAATGCTATGATCATCTGATCCAGTAATGATTTTCTCGTCGTCAAACTGCAAGCAAGTCACCAAATCCTCTTCATGGCCTTCCAGCAGCATTTTGTGATGCAGGTTTTGACGCCAGTTCCGTCGCATGATGGTGTGGCGACGCACAATTTGCCTGTAGTCGCTTTGTAATGTCTCTGTTGACGTAGGTACGAAATCCAATTGCTTCATTTTTAATTTCCAAACCTCCGAAGCATTGTCAATGAGATGTTTCCAAGAGTGATTGACACCCGATGCACGGCACAGGGATCGAATGTCCAAGTAAGAGAGAACAATCTCTGCAATGCTTTCAGGCAGGCTGGTCACAATGTCCTTTTTCAAGGCTTGCATGATAGTAGCATTGGCCATACGCAGGGCATTTCGAGGAGACCGTTTGAGTAATTGAAACATGAGGTAGGTCTGGATGTTATCTGGTAGTGTATCAAACATTTCAAATAACGAAGATGTGTCGAGCAGTGTTAAATTAGTAGTGGTATTAGTGAGGTTGGTAGTAGCAATAGTAGTAGGAGTTGTATTATCGGTTGTGGGGGCTGTATTCATAGGATCGTCGTCCTCTTGTTCATCATGATGTTGCCAAACGTCTTGATGATCTAAATCAGAGACAGGCGATGGAAGCGCAGAGTTGGGGCTATCAGGTATAATATCGACCATAGCATCTGTTGGAGCATAAGAGGGTCCAGGTGAATATGCGCTGTTTGCTGGTGCTGGTATTTGTAAGGCGGTATTGTTTGTTTGGTCTATTTCTTCAATATTCTCTAATTCTGTTCGTTTGTAACTTCTTTCGTCATCCCAAATAGAGGCTGATCTTTTTCTGGCTGCAGTTGCCTATAACATGTTTGTGTTTGATCAGCCTGAATCACTCGAATTGAAAGCTTGATGTTTACCTGTATTTCTTCAAAAACACCATGCTTTTCATCCACTTTGAATGTAAATTTCTTGATGGCATGTGGAGTTGTAATATTAGCTAGAGGGTATAAGTCAGGATTCAAAGAATACGGTGAGTCAAAATGGAGCTGAGGAAGAATGGTTGCATTGGAAGATGAGGCCTCTGTGTGAGCAAGACGAGTCGTATGCTGTTGATGCTGTTGTTGAGCGGTGGTATTTGATGGATGTCTGTTTGGAGATGGCAAAGGTGATGATAACTGGAGTTCAGCAATAGTTAACGGTACACCTGGTGCACTTTTCATACTGTGTATTGATTACAAGAGAGAAAGAGAGAGAGAGAGAGAGAGAAAATGATTAAGGAGAAGGCTGTATATAAAAAGGGAAGGGGTCAGAATTTACACAAAAGAGAACAAAACGAGTAGAATATGGTGTGTACTTATGATATTTATATTTGATCGAAAGTTGAATTTCTGCTTGCAAGATACACCAATGAATGGGAGCATGTAGTAAGAGTGACACAAGCAAGCACAATATAAGCTGATATTATTTATGTGGAGTCCCAATCGAATGTAGCATACAGAATGTCTTTGAAGCATATATATATCCGTAGACCACGGGCCGAAGCATGGCCAAAAGAGGTCTATTTCAGGAGCGATTTAGTACTGCAGATCCATCTGTGCAAGTGTATGAGCCACGAGATGGGCATGTAAATCCACATTAGCAACAGTAGAAGCCAAAGCCACTCCCCGCAACCGTTCAGCATGATACAATCTAGACATGTGCAATGTCGATCATTCAGGACAGTCTATCGTCCGTATGTATGCTCGAGACGGAATTTAATGCACTGACATTTGGCCTTTTTCTCGTTAAAAAGAAAATGCCCATAAGAAGGATCGTCGTTGGCAGCAGACATTTCGTATCCCAGGTTGATAATGCATACCAAGAATACACCTGGTTTCCTAAAAGATTGATTTGACTGTAGGCATTCATTCGGCTATACAACTGAGTAACTGTACAACCTGCAGTGGGGTAAACATATACACAAGGAAGGCTGAACAAACACTTCAGCTCCAAATATAGGTTGTAAATTGAAGGACCCATCTAATAAGACCATTCACATTATAGGATATATGGCTGCAATATCAGCATATAGCACATTTATGTTTATTAGTCGTGCTTGTCCATAAATATAGAGTAGCCTGTCTCTTTGGCAATGGGATCGTTTAATATCAAATTACAATTTAGCACCCATAAAAGCAGCAACTTTAACTGACTGTCTGACACCGAGATCAAGCATGATTTCCTCTGAGCCGCCTAATAAAAGAAGCATTAGTACGGCCAAGTTACCTATTACGTAAATCACAGTTCAGTTACCTGGAATTGCATAAGCTAGTGGAATGGAAATGTGTCATAAGGATTGAGTACAAAGAGATACATTTGGCACACAAAAATAAACTTACCTCTGACTTCTCTGTACAATCGCTCGATCTTTTCACCTTGACCACCTCTTGTGTATGCTAAACCACCAAAGATTTGAGCAGCTTCTCGGGCACAGTATTCAAAGGTTTGAGTAGATTGAGCTTTACATAAAGCAACGGGACCACCCTAAATATGTACCGCCGCTCTCAGTATCTGTTGGACATTGCAAATGCCTACATAACTTACCAAACGGATAGATTGAATTTCGGAGGGCATGTGCATACTTTGATAAGCAAGAGACTCCATCCAGGCATGCGTAGCTTCGACTTGTCTGATCATATGAGCAATCTTGTTACGAATTACTGGATGGTCAATCAACTTTTTGCCAAAGGTCTTTCTCTTGTTGGCATACTGACGAAGGTAGATGTGAGTCGGTCGAGTTCAATACGACGCTTATGCGAGGCAGTACATACCTTGATGGACTCTTCAATGCAAACGCGAGAAAATCTGGTAGCTTGGATAATAATTCCCATTCTCTCTGATACAAAGTTTTGCATAATGTATTTGAAGCCCTTGTTCTCCTTGCCGATCAGATTCTCTTTGGGTACACGCACATCTAATGAAGTCTTGTGAGTTATTTCGCTTTCCAGGCATTAAACTAATTTATCAATAAATACCTTCAAATGTAATGTAAGCAGTACCAGAAGGCCATACACCACTGCAGTTCATTTGTCTAGTAGCTAATGCATAGGCATGTTTAGTTGGTCATCTATTGATCGACATGCACTCCAAACTTACAAACACCAGGCATGTCACGTTCGATCAATAAGAGTGAAATGCCATTGAAACCAGAGCCTTCTTCACCAGTTCTGACAGCCACAGTCATGAAGTCAGCAAAGGTACCATTAGTGATCCACTTCTTTTCACCATTTACAAGGTAGTGATCACCCATATCCTTGGCTTCAGTCAAAAGACCAGCAACATCAGAGCCACCAGAAGGTTCCGTGATAGCCAGACAGATATTCTTTGTACCAGCCAAACAATCCCTGACCACCTTGTCTTTGAGATACTTGGATCCAAAGTGAATGACAGGTGGAAGACCAATACCAAGACCACCAATGAGACCCCAAGTGACCTATTGAATGCATAAGTATATGACAGCATCAAAGCGCAATGATTGTTCACTTACACCACCAGAGGCACAACGAGACAATTCATCAGCTACAATAATGTGATGGAAAGCATCAAATTCTTCTGGCTTCACATTACCAGGCAAGGCATAAGGGACATATTCACTTTCCACATGTCCAACACAAGCAGCGAGGATACCAGCCTTGGCAGCCTTTTCATAGATGGCACGAGGCAACATCTTTTCCTTGGATTCATCCCATTCGTAAGTGTTGGGCATGATCTCACGTTCAACAAATTCACGTACAGCTTGTCTGACAGCACGGTGAGAGTCGCTGTAGTAAGGACTGTACCAATCTTGATACCACATGGGATCACCAAAAGGCACCATGTCACCATAGGTCTCACCTACTTGAAGAGGGTTTTGGTCAACGACATCGTCAGTATCAGGAACATCTGCTGTCTCAACACCGACTTCGCCAATGAGATATTTAGCACCAATCTTGGTTAAAACAGAAGGGGAATGGAAAGCATGGAATTGCTTGGTGGCATCAGTACCAGCTGCCTTTAACAAAACTTTCTTTCCTCCAGGATGGTCATCCAAGAACTTGGAAACATCGTAAATCTTGTCATCGACAATGATCCAGCTAATGTAGCGTGAATTAGTATAATAAAGTGCTTGTAATGATTGATATATCTCACCAGTCATCGGCTTGCTTGTGCTTGGTAACTTCCTGAATGGTATACTTCTTTGACATGTTAATGCAGTAAATAAGAGTGATGAATATGTGCGGAGCAGAGAGAGAGAGAAAAAAAAAAAAAAAAAAAAAAGACAAAGAAGCAAACTATCTATCATTCTGATTATATAGGCCAACTTTGATTCTCTCTAGGGTGAGTATCTCACATGCTTATGAATTATAAAATGAGTTGATAGTTACATTAACCTCATGACACTTTAATTTAATCTGTGTGTGTGTGTGTGTGTTGGTGTGTGTGTTTGCGTTGGTTATAATTGCCTTTACACAGCAATCAGGGCATAGACATGTGAAATTTACCCTTTCCTTGGACCCACTACCCCACATTGATTGTGTGACAATGCATCATATATCAACAATGCCATATCAAATGTGTAAAATGATAGCATCATCAAAAGCTATTCATGTTTGAGTTGTTTGGTTATCAAAGTATTGAGTTTCTCTTGCAAACTGAGAAATAGGGTAAACATGTGTCGTTCCTGGATTGAACGCAAGCCGGTACCTTGGACCTTCCAAATTAAGCACATAAAACTTACTCATCAGATGCTCTAAATAGCTACATTTAGTAAGATACATGTACATATCATTCATCCACAACAGCATCAGCAGCACATAAATAAATTATTCGCTTGATCAGATCTTATCTTCACTCATTTGAGCTCATGATTTGGGTATCATTGTTTCTGGATTGGATTTGGCCTTTATGCAATGCTCGGCGTCCTAGCTGATGAACACAATCTATTTCCGTCCATATATCAGACCACTTTGGCCATTGATCTGCGATAATCTTCACCATATATACTGTAAAAAAAAAAAAGTTGAGAAACATATCATATCCTTTCAAAAATTTAAAGAATTGTGTGCCGTACAAGGTGAATAAAACCGTCGGCAAAGCTGGCAATGAGGAAGGGGTTTGGAGGAAAAACATAACGCGTCTCATTCAGCACTTGATAGCATTGATTTATAGGGGGATTTTACCGTAGCGAAACAAAGGTGCAAAGCCATGGTAATAAGGCATCTAATCCAGCATTTGATAGCATTGATCTATACGAGGGCTTGATTGCAGCGAAGCGAATATGCAAAACCATAGTATCTAACCAGCAAATTCGGGTTTTCATTTCCATTGCTAATAAGCTTACCAGCAACATAGCGCATCAAAATTTGCTTGAATCAGCTTTACCAAAATCAATTTGCCTCCTATTCGAATTAGAAGCTGCACAGACTGCAGAGCTGCCTTTCCACTAAATTGCAGCTACCAAAGACGTGATTTATGCCGTGTGAATAAAAGCTATAAAGCAACGCATAACCAAATTTGACAGCTTTCAAGCCTTCATATCTTGACATGTAGACCTTGATGAGCCTCCGGAATGACGCCAAACAATTGTACTTGGGTAGTAGTAACTTCCTGACACCTTTGTTCAACTTTTTGGGGACCTAAAAAACATGGCCAAAAATCGACCAAAAAGCATGAGGGGTACCTCATGGTTTTCATCAAAAATTACACGATCGTGTTTTTGACCGCGAAAATGAAGACTTTTACTAAGGCATATATTGGATCAAAACGTTTCTCTCAATCTAACGCAACACAAAAAACTATTTTTGATAGACTTTCATACGTAAAATCTCAACCTCTTGGTCAAACACCTCATTTCATATTTTCCTTAATTGCTCAATAAGTTTGTTCTGGATACCTCTTTTAATCAGTACCATTAGATGCGGCTTCAGAAGTACTCCCAGAATGCATTAGGAAACATGGGGTAATTATCACAATTTGCATAGTCGAATCTTACAAAGTAAATTTTTTTTTTTTTTTTAAATTGTGTTTATTGATTGAGCCGCGTACACTAAGAGTAATAGGTCAGAGTGAAGAGGCGGGTGCAATTGAGAAATGAAAAAAATATAAATATAAATGGAAACTAAACTAAACTAACAAAAGGAACTATCTAACTATCTAAATTACAAGAGGGAATGGATTTGATCTTCATCCACTGTCTGTCGGACAGTGGAGTGGATATGTACCAGAATCGCCTCAGGGACAAAGATAGTGCCGTCAAAAACAAAGCGCATATGGGCTAGCCATATTTGAGACAGGGTGATGAGTAGGATTCTGTATGGATGGATGCCTTTGACTTGGGAGTACCAGATATCTGAAAAGTCTAGGGACAGAAGAGCCTCTTTGATGTCAGTGATGGACGTGGTGGGCCATAGGAACTCAAAAATGACGCCTTGCCATACCTTTTCTTTGGATGGACAGTCAAAGAGCAGGTGGCTGGCAGTTTCATTGGGGGACAAGCAGACAGGACAATTGTGGGACTCGAAAAATGCAGGCATCATGTAGTGTAATCTGCTTCTAGAAGGGATACAGCCTGCGATGAATCGGTATATCACATTACGTTGAATGTAGGTAAGAGACAGGGACCAAAAGAATTTCCAATTAGCAGCAGAGACATTTTGCAAGACCAAGGGCTGTTCCACCGACGACAGTACAGACAGACGAAATGTTTTGGCGGAAGCCTGAGCGTTTCTAAGGGATTGGCCATCGTGCAGACAAAATTGATCCACCAGCGGCGCAAAAGAGACTCCAGGATCTACTACAGGGGCTGGATTACACACTGGGAGGAAGTAGGGCTGGAATTTAAGAGTGCCAGATGCGAGGCCTCTGAACACTGTCGAAGGAGCTCTCTTCCACCTGAGGAGGGAAGGGTCACGAGTGTCTCTCCAATGTACAAAGTTAAGCCGGGCATCGTACTGAAATACATCAGAAACCATCATCTCTTTGACTTTAAGAGGAACAACCAGTGAGGAGGATGGAGGAACATAGAAAGCCGCCTGTAATGGAAGAGCCATGGCAGTTGCAGAATTGATCGGTGCCGCATCAAACGACTTAGGAAGATAGTCAACTGTACGATATAACATATCGACAGTTCCCGTGCGTTGCTTTTTCAACCCCTTAGTACGACGAGCAGAGGGAAATAGCAGCGGGATTTGATGGTGGGGGTAACCATTAACATTGCGAATGTGGTAGCTTAAGAGGTACGACACAGGATGGGAATCTATGACATCTTGATCTTGAACCAGTATTGGGTGGAGCCAACGAAAATACAAAGCTGAAGCTTGTATTTGGATGTCTACAACACCGAGACCACCTTTGTCCTTTGGTAGAGTCCACACCTTCCAAGGGATGACGGGGAAGATGTTTCTTCTCAAGAACTGAATAGCCAGAGAACGCAGCTGCTTGAAGTCAGCTTGAGTCAAAGGCGTAACACGCAGGATGTACCATAGCTTGGAGAGCAAAAGAGAGTTCAGCACTGTAGCCTTTCCAACGACCGACAGGGAGCGACCAGAATGAATCTGGATGGCAGTTTTGATCTTTGTTACCAAAGCACCCATAAAGTGAACTCGCTGAATCCTACTTTGGACGAGAGGAAATCCCAGATAGGTCAACGGTTCATCGTCCTCAACAGAATGGAGATGTGTGATACCCATTTGTGATAATGGACCATCCCACATATCCCATGTATCCCGACCAGACACTGAAAAGGCTTCCACCTTGGCATTATTGAACTTGGCGTTGGAGGCAGCACAGTAACGAGCCATATGGAGCTGTAACCGAGTCAAATCATTGGAGTCATGGATAAACACCAAAGCGTCATCAGCATAGCACAGGAGTTTTGTTCGTGCAGTACCCATCAAGTAGCCTTGAAATTGGCGATCATGCAGGATTGCAAGCAGAAAAGGTTCAAATGCCAAGTTGTACAGTACAGGAGAGAGAGGATCCCCCTGCTTCAAGCCTCGAAGTTTCGCCACTTCAGTTGACAGATGGCCATTGATGTTGATACGTATGAGGTTGTCACCCATCAACTTGGAGATACACTTGATAATAGGGCGAGGAAACCCAAATTTCCCCAATACCTTCCTCAAATATTCCAAGTTCACCCGATCGTATGCCTTTTCTTGATCCAGAAGAAGACCGATGTCATAATCCAAAGTGTTAAAGGAAGGATCATTTTCCTGTTGTTCAGCGATGGACCATTTCCGTTGAGCATCTTCCATTAGGAGCTGGCAGATCATTCCATTTTCAGCAATGAATCGACCAGGAATAAACCCAAGCTGATGTCGGCTGATCAAGTTGGAAGAGACTTCCATGATTCGACGGTTGATATTGCGAGTGAAGAGCTTGTAGTCTGAATTAGCCAGAGACAGAGGACGGTAGTTCTTCATTTCAGCTGGATCGCCTTTCTTGTAAAGCAGACACATGACGGATTCGTTCCAAGATGGCGGGAACTTACCCTTCTTTAAAGCTTCATTGTAGACTAATTGGATGAGATCATGGAACGGTGGAAATTTCATTACCAAGTACAGGATTTCATAAGGTAATCCATCAGGTCCAGGACTACTCAAACGACGAGTCTGCTTGCTATCGGTCAAGAGTTCCTCCACATCAATCGGCATCATCAATGATTCCTGCTGCTCGCTGTTGAGCTTCAAATGACCTGGGATGTTGCGAATTATAACACTGAGGGAGGTTGAATCCAGAGCCTCCGGTGTGAACAGTGAAGTGTAAAAGTTGGTAGCAATGTTGGAGATACTAGGTTGATCTTGACATAGATCGCCAGTTGTAGGGTTCCTGAGTTCCACAATTGAACGACGATTTTCTCGAGACACCACAGAGCGCTTCAGGAAGCCTGGAGATTTCTCACCATGTTCCCGCCAAAATTTTCCTGCCTTCAAGATCTCTATTTCTGCAAGAGAGTGCTGGAGAGATTGAATCTGTTGATTAACCGTGTCCAAGCCTTGAAACACCAAGCCTCTTGTCTTCTTATGCCGCATCATCTTGTTTCTCTTTGATAGCAGTCGGTGTAGCTGTTGTTTCCGCCAGTTCAAATCCTCCATTTGATACTGTTTGATAAACATCTTTACTTCGGCTTTGATCCAATCCCATTGTTGTTGGGGAGTGGAGAAACGCTTGATTTCTGCCAGACGCGCCTCACTATCAATGAGGAATTCTGCCAATGCCTTCCTAAATGTTTTGTTGCAAGCCAAGAACGGATTTGCCTTCCAGTTACCAGGGCCACGGCCATTCGCATCTTGATATCGAAAAGAGAATCCCAAGAGTTCATGGTCGGTCCAGGCAGGAGACAGATACTGCTGGTTGGTGCTAGTGACTAGATGATGGGCGTTTGAACTACAAAAGATGTAATCCAGAATCCCTGAATTGTTTCCACTATGCCATGTGTTGTGTTTGTCTTCCCCAAAAACGTCAATAAAGTAATCATCGAGTAGATCGGTCCATTCTACTGGTGCACTGGTGAGGGTGCCATCGACTCGACGATCCTTGTACTGGTAGTTGAAGTCTCCCATGATAAAGACGGTGTTTGTTGTAGTAGTAATAGTTTCTTTGACAATTTGTGTGCCAATGAGTTCTGAATAGAACGCTGATCGGTCGGTGTGAGCGGACGCACGGCCGTAAATATTAAGTATTGTTGCTATTGGTGGTGAATTGGGTGAATTTTCCAGGTCTCGAGTAAGATGAAGGGAAGCCAAGATAAATCGACCCCCATCAATGCCTTCTGAGATGTGTTTGAGTGAGTAGTGAGTGTTGAGGGAAATGATGCCGCAATGTTGAGTCCAAAGACTCGACTTGCAAGTAAATTGAGTGTTGAGTATGTCTATAAATGTGTTGTCTGTTGCATGTGTTTCTTGAAGCACTAAGATGTCATATCCTAATGTTCGAAGATATCTAATAAATTGTTGTCTTTTTTTGGTGTTATCTGTTTTTTTTAGGCCACGGCAATTGAGGGTGGCTATTTTCACTGTATTTTGCTGATTAATCATATTAATGTTGGGGAGGTGAAGGAGGGCCTGTCAAGCCGAGTTGGTGTCCAGTCTCTACTTCATTAGATGCAGCTTGTTGTTTGGCAGAACTAACATCATCCGCGCCATTAAATTTACCGATCTTCTTCGCAGGGCGTTCAGGGCGCTCCTCTCGTTCATTAGCAGAATGGGTAGAAGAGTCGTACATGATAATATCATTGGAAGCCCCTTTCCCATCGACTTCTTTAACTTGGAGTTTTGGAAGATCATCCATTTGAACATCTCTATCAACTACCTGCTTTCTAGCACCTGTTTGACTATCAGCGTCACCTTGAGTGCTACCTTGCTGGGTAGCAGCAATTCGATTATCGGAATCACCTTGGGAACCACCAGATGCAACATCCTGGCCTTTTCCTTGGGCATTACCTTTGTTTCCAACTGGAGCACCACCAGGAGTTACTTTGGAGCCACCCTGAGTACCCTTTTTACCCTCTTTGGCCACCTGAGAGCCCTTTCGGGGTTTGGCAGGAGTGTTTTCCACCGCACGGACCTTGTTTGGGCTGTCATTGCGACTGCAGTTCTTCACCACATGTCCAGTTTCATTGCAATGATGGCAGCGGACCCACTTCTTGTAGTCAGGACAATCAGCCCGACAGTGTTCAGAGCTCTGACAATTACGACAGAAAGCCGGCATTTGATCCCATTGGAGTAAAACTTTTCTTTGATCCGAAGCTGTCAAATCCCAGACAATGACACGGCTGAGTTTCTCCAAATGGCGATGGCCAGGGCAAGATTTCCCAACGGGATGTAACTCTTGACATTCATAACCAGGGCTGGAAGGAACCGTTAGATTAAGTGTAGCATAACCTTCTCCTTGATAGATCCCATCAGTTCTCGAGATGCCGTGATCCAAGACATCCCCGAACGCAGAAAGTCGGGCAGCCATTTCCTCCTTCAACTGAAGGGCAGGCAAGAAAGGAAGATTCTCCAGGGTCAGTTTCACAATCGTAGCATCAGCATGGTACGAGGCAAACCCTTTCACAAAGGTGCCATCCTCTAGAGTGATACCTTCTTCAATGAGAGTCTTACGACCTTCGCTGTTGGGCAGCCACATGGTTTCCAAGAAGGCATGGTTGAGGTAGTGTCGAGGTTGTTTCCGGTATCCAAGAAATTCTTCATACATGTCTTCAGCATTAGAGGCTTCGTTGAATTGAAGAAGGGCCTTGTTCAAGAGATTGCGATCCTTGATAGGTGTCAGATCGATGAAGACGGAATCCTGTTCCACGCCTTTGAGGAATGGACGGATAACCGCCTGAGGAGGTGGCGAAGTATCCCCATTGATGGCCTGTTGCGAGGCCTCTGCTTCCGTTACAGGTCGTTTGACGATAGTGGGATTGAAAGAGACGATGGATTGTTGTTGTCTGTTGTTCCCTTTGCGGCGTGAGTTAACCACATGAGTCCACAACAGTGGAGCCGCAGTTTCAGCTTGCGAGGAACGTTGATGTACTTGACTAGTGTCTGACATGCGAAAAAGATGACTTACAAAGTAAATTAACCAAGTCGAAAATAGACAAACTCTGTCCAATCTTGAGCAGATATCAAACGGAGCTTTAATATGGTTTGCACGCAGCCAGCACTGATCAAATGTTGTACATTAATAAGCTTGATGGCCATGAACATGCCAATACTGATAATAGCATTAATGCACATATATAATACAGAGCTGTAATTCTTTGCTTCTTGTTGCTTTTTTTCCATTTGATTCGTCATTTCAATCAGGTCTAAAGTTACAGTGGTGTAAGTCCATGTTACATGTGGATACAAAATTCATGTTGAAAACAAACAGTTGAATGTGTGACATGTTGTGATATGAAAGTATGTATATTTCATACATACATTTGAAAGCAGAGAGTCTTCTATCTATCAACAAGGTTCACATAAATGGCATTTCATTTACTTGCACTGGATGATGATATGGCCAATCAGGAAACTATCAGTGTACTCGGGAGTCACTTTTTTTTTTAGCCAAGTATTACACTCCAATTTGCTTTAATATATTGACCTCTCTCTCTCTCTCTCTTTCGCGTTGACTCTTTTGAAAAATGTATCCAAGTGGAGGCAACAACTACCAATACGCTAATCAATATGGAGCTCCATCCAAATCTCCACCACCTCTCCAACATCCTGTACCTCAACATCCCATTCCAGATTTCGGTACAGCTGTTCGTCAATCCTCTACACCTTCTCCAGGTTTGTCCCATCTTCAAGCACAACAGCAACAACAACACTATCAATATAACCAATCTCAACAACACCAACCCATGATGCAACAATCGCCACCACAGCAATATCAACAGCAAAAGATGCATCAAGCGTATGATCCAAATGCGTATACTCCTCAACCTCAAATGCAATCACCACCACAGCCAAATAGTAATCTTTATTCTCAGTTTGGTTTCAATGATCCTGCTGCTCAAATGGGTATGCAGTTTGCTGGAAGCGCTATGGCGCAAGGTTCTGCCTATGTTGAAAAGAATGTAAGTCGTCTGCTGGCTGGCCTCCATATACGCTTGCCGACTGATGTTATTGCTGCACTAGTTTAATCGATGGGTGAATATGCCTGCACTGAGGCATTACTTTAATGTCAGTAATTCCTATGTCATGAGTAAATTGCGACTCTTGTTGTTTCCTTGGAGAAACTCTGTAAGTGTTGGTGATACGCGTATGATATCCATGTACTCATTTTTGTCCAGTCTTGGAATCGCTTAATAATGAGATCAGAAACGGGTCAAATGGAAGGGTTCAAACCACCCAGAGAGGACATCAATTCACCTGATTTATATATTCCTGGTAATGCATTTATGAGCGATCTTGGGCAGTGGGCATTGGGTTAACATGTAACATGTAGTGATGGCTGTAGTGACATATGTCTTACTCTGTGGATTAACTGCTGGTCTTCATAAAAAGTAAGTGTTGCAAGCACAGGTCTGATGACAAGACATCTCATCGATTTGGATAGCTTCCACCCTGAAATGCTGTATGTTGCTGTGTCTACCTCAGTTGCTGTTGTGTTTTGGGAAATTGCCTACACTAGATTAGGCTGCTATTTCTTGAGCATTCCATTTGAAGCCTCTATGCTCGATCTACTATCTTATTATGGCTACAAGTTTGTTGGCATCATCGTCACTGATATTGTCAGGTTGATTGGTGGAAGTGGGTATATTCCTTGGCTTGTGTTCTTTTACACTGGTTTGTGTGTCAGCTTCTTTTTGGTAAGTTGGATGGAGGTATTCATTTACTTGACCTTTTTTTTATTGATTGATATATATATATATATATATATAGCTTCGTTCGATGAGATATGTTATTTTGCCTGATGCTGCAGCTGGACCTTCCACAATGAATCCTCAGCGTAAGAGACGTTTGTGGTTCTTGCTTACCATCGCAGCTCTTCAAATTGTCTACATGTTCTTCCTTGTAAACTAATTTCATAACCCCCTCATTACAATAAATGAAAAACGAAATACCTCTCCAAAACATCGTTACAATACTCGTTTTATTTTAATCCTCATCTTCTGGTTCCTGCTCTGCGGCAGGCATAAATTCTGCATCCACAGGTTCACATTGAGAGAAGAGGCTCTTGGCTTCTGCAAAAGCAGATCGAAAATCCAGCGAGACATCAGCATCACTGCATAATACGACATTCTTCCATGGTGCTGATAATGATTGTGCGTTGCGAACATACTGATCATAATACACTGTGATGAGTTTTGTGAATTCTCGGTTATCAGTTTCTTCCTCTGTGACATCAGGCTTCTTTTCCATCAATAAATCAACAGCTTTTCTGAGCACTGAATCATCCTTGGATGCAGTCCACAGATAGGTAACGTCTAATCCATGTTAAATACTACATTGCTTGATCTCTGTTACTACTTACATTGACCTCTAAGACATGCCATGCTTTCATCATTCTGCTGGATACCATAAATGGGTTCATCTGTATTGCCAGCTTCGCTTCCAGGAGGGAATACGCAGTAACTCAATGGCTCGGAAAGATACTGCTTGGCATCCTTAGATTCCAATCGAGTGCCTGTAATAAGCATAGCCCTAGAAATCCAAGTGCTGATTCGATTGGGTGAGTTGACGCCTCAAATGTCGATGCATTGCGCTTACCCATGGTGGCCATCCCTTGCAGGTAACGATGAAGCATTCAGATAATCCATGCCAGTGACCAGTTTCTTGCACTTGTATTCTTGTCCTTCTTTTGTAACGATGCCCGTACATTTTTCTGTTTCTTTGTCCACAACAAATCTGTCTAAGGGCTGATTCAAGATGTAGATACCACCGTACACAGCGCACACTCTACAAAATGCTTGAGCAATTTCGCTGGCACCGCCATACAGAGGACACAGATACGCGCCCTTTCCAAATCTACCCATAGATTGAACAAATCGATGTGTACTGTCTAACCCTTCCTTGACAGAAGCTACGTCAAACGATAAGTCTGGTGAGCACATCTGATCCACTCTCCAATGTACCTTTATCATCTACAAGCGCAATGGCGTATACAATCGCTTCTTGCAATTTACCAGTGATCTTGAATTTTTCTTGTAAAAATTGACAGTAAGACATGCTCTCAGTATTTTGGAGTAGTGCATTATCGTCGTTTTGCTCATTCAATTCCATTGCAAAGGTCAAAAACTTCATCAATTTCCTCTTTTCGATCAAACTAACTGTCTTGTTAGTAAATACATCCTCTTTGGAGCTAGGCACCTTCTCCAATGCTCTCAAGGCCTTGTCAAAGATGTATATATCGTCGACATTTTTAAATTCCAAGTAACGGCCAACACCACTACGGATCAATGTTTCGACCAAGTCTTCTCGAGTGCCCAGCAATTTAGGTGTTGTGTCCAAGTTGTAAGAACGAGATTTGTTTAGCAGTTCTACAAAAGTACTGATTTGGGGTAGCTTTTCGCTGATATTCTCGGCTGTCAAGTCGCTAAAGTAGGCATCCACTAATTCTTGATCTTGAGAAAATGATGTTTTAGGTATAAGTTCCTTATAAGATCCTTCCTCGACAGCTAGATCATCCAATTCTGTACTGGCCAGTTGGGTGTCATACACCTGTAGCTCCACATTTCTGAAGTTCGAGCCATAATTGTGTTCGTAGTTGATGCTCAAATCACCCTCTGCAAAGTAGTTATCGTCAGCTTCTATCGCAATACGGGTGAGTCCATAAAATACCTTTGATTTCAGCAATGTTATCTGTAGAGAAAGCCATTAATTTCATGCTGGCACACTGCATACCATGGACTCTACCTTTGTTTCTCTCCAAACACCATTGCACAAGCTCTCGAAAGCCAAAGACGCTCCAATTTCCACCATAGTTTTGATGGCTATCCAAGTGGAGTACCTTTTTGCCGGCTCGTGCAAGTGAGCTATACAAAAGCACATCATCAGAACATGCCAATCTCCACATCAAGCGAGCAAATTATACAGTACCCAGCCAAAATAGACTCTATTAAACCTGTTCCAAGCACGATATAGTCAAAGCTTGTTTCTTCTAAATTATCAGACATTGAGAAAAAAGGGTCGGATTGTGCATCAATCGCACTCGAGATTGTATTTGTAACCATGTGGTTTCAATAGCCGATGGTTGATAACCCACTAAACTGGTTGACTTGAAATCCTTTCCTCTTTCTCGCGGATTGTTGGGTTTTTTTCCAGGTTCATCTTATTTCATTATATATATGGTACAAAAAGTCAGGAAATCAAAAAAGAAGGTTGCGAGCAAGCCCAACACATCAGCTAACGCGGCGAAACCAGCAGCTTCTGAACAACAGCCACCTAAATCGCCAATGCAAGATGCCCAAAATGAGCAGAATTGGACACCTATGCAACTCGAACAAATAGAACTCTCCAAGAAGCTTGATAACTACATTTCAGGATTTCAAAAGAAGCTTCTGCGCCTCAATTTTCAGCCTTCTAACCGCGAGCTTGTCATCTTATTCATCATGAACTTACATCCACGTTGGCGTCGTATGGTCGAACCTGTGGAACTGTCTTGCTCAAGTTGGGTAGAGGCAGCTGCTTTTGCTCGACTGCATTGCGCAAGAGTCTCTGCCATTTTGGGATGTGAGAATAGAGCTGATGCGATATTCAAGACATCGGAGGTAAGGGCGTTGAGAGATTCAGGTTACTTTGCGCCCGATGATGCAGACTTGAAACATCATACGCCAGAATCAATTGCACATTTATTGAATCCGGAGGAAGACAACGATTCTGAAAAGTCAGATGCAGAGAATAAATTAGGATCTTCGTCGCCTCCAGTACCTACTGTTTACATGAATAATACCATGTCAGTGTCACCTGTCATCAATGCTACTTCAGCGTCAACAGCACCGCCGGTAAAGTCAGCATCAGTTGAAGCACCAACAGATCAGATTCGAAATGTCAGTTCGCCCAAAAAGGTTGTTGACGAGAAGGAAGGCAAATCAGCAGGAAGAGAGAAAGAAAAAGTTTCGCCATCTGCATTGCCCTCAGTCTCGCAATCATCTACATCAGAGTCATCACAAACTTTAAAGCCGGACGTCAAAGACTTGACTCCTGCCTCTACTGCTGCTTCCACTGCTGCTACCGCATCTTCATCTTCATCTTCACCGCCACCGACAAAAGCACAAATGCAAGCCAAAGTACAACAAGCCATTAAGAATCGAAAGGAAAAGGAAAAGGAAAAGGAGAAGAAGGCACAAACTCAAATGCAGCAACAGATGAAACAATTGGAGAAAATGAGCACGATTACACCTGACCAGATGGGAACAGTATTGACCAACATACCAAAGCAACATTTAGGCATCAATTTAACCTTTTTAGAGCTGCCAGTCAATGGTAAAAAGGTCAAGGGATTATTAGCAAAACTGTCGTGGGGAAGCTCTGCTATATCTGTCGATTGTGCTCAACGATTAGGTTTAAAGATGAAACCAAGCGACCATTTATGCATCAACACAGATTTTGGTTATGTGGATTCCGTTGGTATTTTGACTCTGCCTATTCATCACCCTGCAGATCCAACTGGAACAAAGTCTGAAATGAATATTCAGGTCTTACCCATGATTTACGGTGGAAAAGTGGATCTTGTGCTTGGCGCAGACTTCTTTTGTTTTTATAATCCCACTTTAAATATCAGAACAAGAGCCATTTGTTTCTTGGAAAAGGAAACCCCCTACATCGTTGAAAAGCTCGTAGAATAGTAACAAAATTAAATTGCATTTGATCTATTTTTAAACCATGAAATCTCACCAGAATTGATATCTTTGCATAGCTGCTTTACAAGCACCGTATGCGTTTTGCTCTATCACAATTCAGTGATCTACTGGGGATCAACATTGTGCTATATGTCTAGGAACACCAGTGCATAAAAATTGGAAAAATCAATATGGTGCCTAGACATTAAGATGCTCGATAATGTGGCTGGACGTTACGTTACTTGCACCTCTAAAATACAGTAACGCATTCAGTCCAAACACTGACTGGAAGTTATGAGAAGAAACGTGTTAGAGCAAAATACAACATAAAGATTGAATTTGCTAAAGAACTTCTCCTCTCAGGATCTACTGTTGATATACAAGGAGATGACCACGCAAGATATATACAGCAGGCTCTGATGGAACTGGCATAACTAAGAAACATTCTGGAGTAGCTCCCAAACTAGACGAAAGGGACCAGAAGGCTCTTTGTCGTCAAATTCACGCTGCACCATTGATTCCATTCACAAACCATTTAGCAGTATGGTGTGACACGAACAAGGTTATTTCAGTGGACACTATTCGCAAGTATATACGCCTGAATGGCTTTGGCTCTTTTAAATCAGCTCATAAACCAGCCTTGAGTGACACACACAAGCTCAGAAGACTCGAATGGTGCTTGGATAAGGTCAAATAATGGACTCCAGAGCAGTGGAGGAAGGTTGTTTGGCAAAAAGTTGAACCTTGATCTGTCCGAGAAGTTAGTTGCCGGTATGCAATAAAGATGTTAAGTGGCCATTAAAGCACGAGGTGGAAATACTCGCTATTAATTTTTTTTAATCTAGATAAAGTATTGTTTGAAGTCTTATATATGCCAATTTCACGCAATTCTGGTGATGTTTTTTTATTAACAATGATTTATCAGAAATAAATTATATATAAAAAGAGTGATGTATCATTTCTAAACCGGATCTCCAAACGCGTAGAAACAAGCAGTTCAAGCACCGGTCACATCAGATCATAAACTTTGACATGAAACAGGATTCAGTTACGATCCATATCATGGCATGTTCAGGATAATAGATTGGATCTATTATCCTATTACCCAAATCAAGCCATCTAATACCTTATCCTCACATCAGATTCCTCAATTCGAATAGTATATAAACCCTCTTATTTTCAATGTAATAGACGATATTCTTTACCTGATTAATTTCATACTCTTTTTTTATAAATAATTTTTTTCTGATAAATCACATGTGTCTTATAGCGTGGATCATAAAGTGCATATCTGAAGCAACAAGCTCATATTGCATTAATCGTGGTGCTTATCTAGATATGGTAAACATCCGTAGTCAATGTCGGAATACAAGTATAAGTCTATAGCGCCATCCATGTTCGTGGTGCCATCTATAGCCTATATCTTATATAGTATAGATCTTATAGTACTAGCGTATCTGAAGTTCATGTCTTATAGTATAAATCAGTATCGAACATCTAACCCAGTGCGCATATAATTTATATCTAAATCAGGTGACTGGATGAACTGTTTGAATGCAGATCATAGTGGATGTATTCCACGGAAGGATTTTAACAGTAATCTATCTGCTCTTCACACCCCTTTTTACTACAACGAAAACGATTGTTTGATGACAGGATAACCAGAATACTACTGTTGTTGTAACAACAACGTAAGCAACACTGTGCTGAAGTGGTATTAACTCCTATATAACGTTCGCATCTGATAACTTCAAAAGACATTTCTCATATACGACTGTTTAACGGATGATGAATTCAATCATAGCACATTATTTTACTATTGAAAAATGAAGGATTTAAATTGTATCAATATTTGGATACATTTTTATTACAAATACAAAATTATAATACATGACAAATCAATAGGAGATTAACTAGTTGTAACCCTTCGTTGTTCCAACCTCTTAGCCAATCAGATTTCTTGAAAACTCCGCTGACCTAAAAAAAAATTTGCGAGGGTTTCCCCCTGTTTTGATGTGAGGCAAAATTTTAAGCGCCGCTAGGTATACCAAATCTAGCAGTGTGCGCTATCATCAAATTTCCCCCAGGTGCTAGAGCATGCCTTACTTACACCACCTAGCTTTAAATTCAGGCATTGAGACCCTCAATCATCACTAAAGTAAGTAGCGATAACCAAGTGGAGGCAGCCTATCCACCTCCTAGCCTCGGATAAGGTCTTGTTGAGCTTCAGGGATAGGCACATCCGCACAACGTAAAAAAGGTATGCTTCAAAGAAACATAATAAGAATAAAAGAAAGAAGAAAAGAACATACTACTATAGGAGTATAGTAGTATGTAGGCAAAAAAAAAGAGGCACTCACACGAAGCGAGTCAAAGAAAAGCGTAACGAATACAACATCAAAGATGTTCAAAAAAGCTCGTTGCTGTTACAAGAAAAATGCATACATGAGCAACGCGCATGGTAGTAATAGTCGGATGTAAAGCAACATGACACAAATACGCACAACTGCAAAGGCAACAGTGGTATTATAAGTTTGTAATACAACATAGTGACTAATGTTGTTTCATGTAAAGCTACAGAGGAAACACCACCAACAAAAGAAAAAGAAGAAGAAAAAAGCGCAACAAGGCAAACATCATGAATGCATTATCACGAGAAAGGAAGCAATAATGTAAGCGTTCAAAGAAGTTTCATATCATTGCAACCAAAAAAAAAGGAAGATACTTACCACTTACTATAGCAACAGATAGACCAGAAGAGTATAGGCAATCACCGGAGATAGACCATAGAACAAGCATACAACAAATACAGTAGACCGGGAGAGACCATTTTAGCAGCAGCAGCAGCAGCAACAACACCAGCACCGTAGACAAACTAAAGAACAGGCGCCATTAGCAGAGACCAGACAAAGACCAAAGAAGCTATTTACCACTTATCTCCATCACAGATAGACCAGAGGATATACAATCACTGAATATAGACCAGAGAACGAGCATGCACCAAAGACAGTAGACCAGGAGAGACCATATTAGCTGCAGCAGCAGCAACACCAGTACCATAGACAAACCGAGAAACGAACGCCACCAGCAGAGACCAGACAAAAGCCAAAGAAGCAATCACCACACATGATAAACCAAAGAAGCAGGCAGCAGAGAAGACAGAGAAGGAATGGCAGCAGCACTCACTCAAACAAGCAAGAAATTATTAAAACCTAATAAACAAACTGAATTAGTGTTAATTCTATGCATTCCAGTGCTCGTTATCGAATGGTACGTAACATATTCCACTTCAAAGAAGCAGTATCCCGTTCTTCCAACAGTACAAAACAGAGTTATCAGAAGCTAGAGTGTTATTATCAACCAAACGGTCTCCAAATCCACCATGGTTTGATACTACTAAAACGCGTTTTGCAAAAAGGAGAAAAAACGAAGGGTATGAAAAAATGAGAGAGCGCCCTATCCAACGTCACGGCCAGTAGATTTAGTCTCAGTCTTGTACCGTAGCAGCAGTAATTGCGGCAATTTAATTTGAAATTGTGCAGTGGTATTTTCATGTTCAAACTTGACTTGATCTCACATCCTTTAAACGTTTTTGCTAAATTTGACTATGGAAACTGTCGTCGTTACACCCAACTATCTAATACTTCTCTAGAGGACTAAAGAAGCCGCATTAAATGGTGCCAATTACTTTTAGCTCTCAGACCAAAAATAATGAGCAATTTTTAAGAATATGAAAATTGATTTTCTGTGAATATGTCAAGATTTAGCATATGAAAGTCTCATAGAAAGAGTATCCAATGTTGCATTTCATCTTTACGGTCAATTTGATTTAATATGTATTATAGGAAAAGTCTTCACTTTTGACGTGAAAACCGCGATCGTTTGATTTTCAAGAATTTTCCCTTGCTAATACTCATTAAAAAAACGGCGATTATCATGAATTTGCAATGACCCAAAAAATTGAGATAAAGCATCAGTAAGTAAAGCGTGGACAAGAGGAGCCGTTTGGTGCTATTCCAAGCGCTCAAAACGCTTTGTGGCATGAGTTATTCGTGCTTGAAAACGACTAAATTTGCACAGAATTCGACCTAAAACGACAGCGTAGTAGGTTGCATTACCAGAAGGGTAAGTAAATTACACTTCTGTCTGATGACCCAGATGCTCTGTATTGTACATTATGAAATCTCTAGTATAAACCCAAGGCGTGGAAAAACTGTCCACCCTTTGTGGTGAGGTGCACATTATGGCTTAAAACCTTTGCCAAACAACCACAATGTTGAATACAAGCATCATGCATTTTAGGTTGCATTCACTTTCTCCTCAAGCCATGTTTACAGTATAGCAACATAGAAAATATTTATCGTATCACATCACATCTATGCTTACAAATCCAGTCCATTGTTTGTGCATGGGTGCTTTAGGAGCTCAATAGATTCAATCTCCATAATGTCAAGATATCGAGATCCACCTACACTATATGAAGCATATCGACTTAGGTGGCCTCTCAACAAGCTACAGTAGTCGCTCTATATAAGGCAACTTTTTTGGCGGGGTTTTTTAGCCTTATTGCCCGCATAGCCTTAACTGATGCGCGTGACTTCTGTCAAAAAAAGTCGTGCCCGTAAAATCTATTACAGTACTATAATAGCTGATCGAATAAATCAATTTGACACATCCCCAGTAACATTCATTTATCTGTTTATTTCACTTCTATTGAACGTAATATCCTATCATGTGTCTTAATCAAAGATCAAGATATCGCCTCACAATCGAGCAAAAGTATCGCATTATTATGCAGAACATGCGCTTTCCTAATCTGACGCAAATGCAACTCGGTCAATGGGCTCAAAAGGAATTCAACCTTCATCACTCAGTCAAGCAAAAAAACTGTATCGAACGTCTTGAATTCACAGGACAAGGTGATCAAAGCTTACGAAGAAGGAAATTTGAAGGGAAAAAGCAGCAGAGCCTTGACGATGCCTCAATTGGGCAGTGACATTTTGGAGTACATTCAAGCTATGAATGCAAAATCTCTTCCTGTCAATCGTGAAACTATTGCAGCCTTTGCAAAAGTAGTCGCACGCAGAAAGTACCGCATGCATGAATTGCCAAAGAGTAAGCAAATCCGTTTCTCAGATGGATGGCTAACCGATGTTTTCAAGAGAACTGGTGTCAAGTCAAGACATTTATATGGTGAAAAAAGCTCAGTTGACTTAACATCATCTAGGATTGTCGAAGAACTCAGAAAGATTGAAGAATTGTTGGAGCCATATGATCCCAAAGATATTCTCAACTTTGATGAAACTGGCTTATACTACGAGCAACAACCAACTCGCACCGTTTGTCAGGAACCTTTAGGTGGTTCAAAGAAAAGCAAGAACCGATTCACAGTTGGACTAATCACCAACTATGATGGATCCTATAAAGGGCACCCCATTGTAATTGGGAAACGAAAGACACCAAAGGTAGCAAACAAAAAACCTGCTTTGTACAGAAGAACCACCAACATCGGGCAATCCCATTATGTGGAGTATCATTCATTACCCAATGCATGGATGAACACCGACATTTTTCGGAAGTACATCAAACGTTTGAATGCGTCTTTCGTTTACAGCGGAAGAAAAGTTGCTCTCTTGGTGGACAATGCTTCAGTGCATAAATTGAAAGAAGAACTCAGCAACATTAAATTGATTTTTCTTCCGGCAAACACAACAAGCAAGTTGAAGCCTTTGGATGCCGGTAAATCAACACATTTCATTGATATCCGTACTCATCTCTAATCACACACTCGATAGGAATCATTGCGAACTTCAAGGCTCAGTTTCGCTGGCACCAATACTACAGGGCATTGAACAAGTATCTTGCCGGGGTAAACCTTGATCTCACCGAGGAATACAGAATGGATGAGGTGAATGCTCTGTATTTTCTTGCTGATTCTTGGATCAAAGTAAAGCCTCAGACAATCCAAAATTGCTGGGATCATACGAAAATCCTTGATTTTAAGTTTGCTCAAAGACAGAGAGTCGACTCGGAGGATGTACTCCCATCTTTCGAGCTACCTTTAGACGATGATCTAGTCAGCCAGTTGAACGAAATCATCCCTGAACTTCCTGGAAACAGAAGTAATGATGGGGTTCAAATGGTAACTGAAGTAAACGACTTGGATCTAAATGAAGATGAGTCTGATGCAATCGTTTTTAATCCCGTGATTGTTGAATTTGAGGATGGCGATGATGTTACCCAGGGATCACAAGAGCTTGACGTAGAGGAAGAACCAGTAGAGATTTACGATGCTGATACGAAGGAAATAAGGGAGAAGTTGAAGCATGCGTATGAAACAATCTTGTACCATACCATCCCAATGGATGAAAAAGAAAAGTCTATGCTGAAGACTATCCGTAGGAATCTGAACGATATCAGATCGGAGGAAGTAGCAGAGAAAAACCAAACAGACTTACGTGATTATTTTGTTTAAATGTACTACTTTTCAATAAAAGCTTTCTATTTTTTAATATCTGATTAGCCCTAAATTCAATCGCAGCAACCACCACTATGAAATAAGGCTAAAAATTTTAGAGTCTGTAGCCTTATATAAAATTAGGCTATTAAGGCTAAATAGCTGGTAAAAAAAAAACTCTGAAAGATTTCAGCCTTATTCCCCGCATAGCCTTATATAGGACGGCCTTATATAGAGCGACTACTGTACACACCTAGCATTTTCGACACTTCCCACTTTGGCTGGTTATACTGGGATTAAAATATAGTCCAACCATAAGTTTTTTATGTTGCTGTAATTCCTGTTAGCTGTTCTGTCGAACGCAGTATGGGAGGGATTTTCTTTTTGAGTTTTGGCAATATACTGGGTAAAAGTCAAGATTATCTGAACGAACGGGACAGCTTTTCTCCCTATAGTAGATAGCTGAGATACACCTTAATTATTATAGCCTGTTCATGTTGCAAAACACAGACCTGTCTACACATCAAGAATATCTTAGTCTCTATAGATACTTGCAGCCTTTCTGGCGCAACAACACTGGTAATGAATACGTAACTTGGGACTTATAGACATAGCTCACTACATGCTATTTAGTATAACAAACAACTGTCCTTTTCAATTAGTCTGATGGTACGATAAGGTCTCTAAGCATACGACTGTGCAGTTCGGCGGGAATGCTGTTCTCCATCAGTTGCAATACAGCCCTTGAAGTTAATGATAAGCTGTAACGCATTTTTTAATTTGAGCACAAGTTTTTTACATCAAAGCTTATAAGATTGACAACCCCTTCAATTTCAAGCAACTCTTACTTTTGGGGATATACGTGCGTGCCTATGCCATATTTTTAGGACAGATTCTGTCCAAATCTAACTATTTTCAAACACAAATAACTCATGACACAAAGCGCTTTGTGCGCTTGGAGTAACACCAAACAACTCCCCTTGGTTGCGCTTTACTTACTGATGCTTTATCTCAAAATTTTTTAAGTCGTTGCAAATCCATGAAAATCTTCATTTTTTCATGAGTAATAGCAAAGGGAAATTCTTAAAAATCAAACGATCGCGTTTTCATCCCAAAAATGAAGACTTTTTCTATGATACATATGAGATCAAATTAATTGTAGAGATGGAATGCAACATTGGATACTCTTTCTATGAGACTTTCATATGCTAATTCTTGACATTTCTGCAGAAAATCAATTTTCATATTCTTAAAAATTGCTCATTATTTTTGGTCTGAAAGCTAAAAGTAATTGGCACCATTCAATGCGCCTTAATTGACTCTTTATAGACGCATTAGAAAGTAAAGACTGACAACGACAGTTTCTATAGTCGAATTTGACAAAAACGTTTAGAAAATGTAAAATTAAGTCAAGTTGAAATACGAAAATGGCCACTGCACAAATCCATGTTCAAGTGCCGCAACCGCAATTGCCTCAGCAGAGGGCTGAGGTCAAGTCTACTGACGGTGACGTCGAATAAGGCGCTGCCCTCCTATTCTTTTCTCCGTTTCCTCGGTTTGAAAAACGCGTTTAGTTTCAAACCATAATATTTTCTTTAAAAGCGTTTTGGTTGAAGATAGCACTCTTGCTTCTGATAACACTGCCGTGTACTGCTAGAAGAGCCTGACATTACCTCTCTGACGTGTAATATAGAAGGTATTATTTGATTATGTGCACTGGAAGGTGTAGAACTAACATTAAACGTATATATTTATTAAACTTTGATATTTCTTTTGCCTGTTTTACGTGGGTGCTGCTGCTGATAATCTGGTCTTTCCTGGTCTACTGTCTTTATTGTATGGTTGTTCTATGGTCTATCTGTGGTCTATCTGTGGTTTATATCTGGTCTATCTCTGGTGATTGCTTATTTTCTGGTCTATTATTTACGGTAGTGGTAAGTGGTAAGTGTCTTTTTTTCTTCTGGCCGCGATGATATAAACCTTCTTTGAACGTTTGTATTATTGCTTCCTTCCTCATGATAATGCATTCATGATTTTTTCTTTGTTGCGTCTTTCTTTTTCTTTTGTTGGTTGTGTTGTCTCTGTGGCTTCACATGAAACAACATTAGTCATTATGTTGTATTGCAAACTTATAATACCACTGTTGCCTTTGCAGTTGTGCGTATTTGTGTTGCTTTACATCTGACTATTACCATGCATGTTACTCATGTATGCATTTTTGCTGCAACAACAACAACGAGCTGTTCTGAACGTCTCTGATGCTGTGTTTGTTATACTTTTCTTTGACTCACTTTGTGTGAGTACCCCTTTTTTTGTCTACATACTACTATACTCCTATAGTAGTATGTTCTTTTCTTCTTTCTTTTATTCTTATTATGTTTCTTTGAAGCATACCTTTTTTACGTTGTGCGGATGTGCCTATCCCTGAAGCTCAACAAGACCTTATCCGAGGCTAGGAGGTGGATAGGCTGCCTCCACTTGGTTATCGCTACTTACTTTAGTGATGATTGAGGGTCTCAATGCCTGAATTTAAAGCTAGGTGGTGTAAGTAAGGCATGCTCTAGCACCTGGGGGAAATTTGATGATAGCGCACACTGCTAGATTTGGTATACCTAGCGGCGCTTAAAATTTTGCCTCACATCAAAACAGGGGGAAACCCTCGCAATTTTTTTTTTAGGTCAGCGGAGTTTTCAAGCAATCTGATTGGCTCAGAGGCTCAGGGACCAAAGGGTTATAACTAGTTGATTTCCTATTGACCTGTTATTAATTATCATGATTTTTTGTTTGTAATAAAAGGCCATCCAAATACCGTCGTATATTCATCGATCCGCATAGTAACGAGAGTTCTAATCTAAGCACTTGAGACAATGATGCTAGCAAACTATTCTACCAATAATAGTTACTTCCGTTATGTTATTAAGGTATTATAGACAGCATCTCTGATGGTTAACTAAAATATGTACATAACAAGATTACTAATGAGGGCATTAAAACTTGTTTTATTAGTGCTTCAGCAATGAGCAGTAAACTTAGAGTCTACATCATCATTCAAAAGAGATAACAAGAATCGCAAGTTGTTAAATACTTGTCATATCCCAGTTTTACTTTAGAATTATACACAGATGTTTTTATTATTAGCCGCAAATACTGATATAAAGCTGTTGAAATATTGATTTTTTTTTATAAAAAGAGCATTGACTGGAGCCACCTAACTGTTATCTCATTTCAGTTCATTCATAAGAATGTTACCTTCGAAGACTGCAATGCAGCTACTGCTACTACTTTTTTGCTTAATATCCTCTCTGCACAATACATTCATACCTTGGTTAGATGAAGCGGTATCAACCAAGTTATATTTGCATAAAAAACAGACTCGTAAGTATTATCCGATGTATTTATGTTGATATTCTCTCAAAGAAGTAGAAATCAAATGTAAAATGTATCATGTCTGTAGGTCATAAGCACTGCCAGTTTCGATATTACAAAACAGCCTTGGTTCCAGAAACTCTGCGCTTGGAGAGATTAACATCTGGCCATATAAAATTCGTGCAATATCAATTTCACTTGATGAAAAGTAAGTTTATGAAATGAGCATATACTGCGGATTATTTGCATCATTTATTCCTTCTAGTAATTAATTGTCAAATAGACAATCATGGTTCTCCTGCAATCAATGGCCAAAGGTACAAGTATAAATCGCTAAACTATCATAACAGAAGCGCATTGCTAAACGAATTGTCTGTTGAACATAGCCTGGCCTTTAGCGCTTCATTCATACGTATCTTGATTCAAATGAAGAAGTCAACCAAATTCGTATGGATGTACCTATTTCTTGCAGCTTCGCAATGCCAGATTGTTATTGATAGGATAACTTTACTTATTCTCAAGTCTTCTAAAAAGGCATACCAACATAACGATCAAAACAATGGTGATTCAGAACAGGTTTTTGACAATCTCATTGATACTCCCAATGTTCCTGCTATTGCCAACAATGAAAGCATCAGCGAAACGCAAAGCATAATTGCAACTTGCACCGCCCAAACAACTGCAGTAAAGAAGCAATCTGCACCCAAACATCAAGCAAACACTGCGCAAGTATTACCCACACGGTCGCCTAGCGAGTCCAATATTAAAAAAAGTAAGCAGCAAGCTAGAGCGAATGAGAAGCAACGCAATGATGAAAATCAAGAAAGCCAACAAGGAAATCAACATAAAAAAAACGCTCAGCAACCAAAGGGAGATGATCGTGATAAATCAAACGATAATCAAGACCGTCAAGACAAGCAGCAAGATGATGATCCGAATGAGGACGATCAGCATGAGGATATATCAGTTAAAAATGAAGATGAAGAGGAAAAAATTAATGAAGACGATGGAGAACAAGAAGAGGAAGATCCTGTGCAGAATCGGCGTAGAACTGACGCTACTGAACGGATAAGATTTGTAGATAAACGGCTTAGAGTCAAAGGCTTGATTGCCTGGTATCCATCTCCTCGTGAGAAGAGATTTACCCCACATCCACAACTTGGAATCAGTTATGGTAGACCTATTCCGGAAATGCTAAAACCAAGCAAATCCCAGCACCGCAGTACGGAAAGGCCCTGAAGTCCCAATGGCTTTGTCAGCATCGGTAGAATACTATCTGAGAAGGCTGAAGCTCGTTTCAAGAAATCGTACGAGAAGAAATGCAAGCAACAACAAGATGAGCGTATCAACAGTAGAGAAGAGATGGTGTCTACAGAGCCTTACGAAATCAATCTTCTTAATCGCAGGTTTTACTACAATGATGATGGCACTGAAAACTTGTACGATGGGCCTGAGGAGATTGCAACCAAGTTGGGCTTGGAATATAAAGGCTCTCCTATCGCAACTGTGTATGCCTCTTCTCCTACAGTGGAGCAGACCTCAGGACCATCATCTGTGCCTCGAACTACTCCTAAAATAGCGGCCGAACGTGTAATACCAGAAGATAGCAAGCCCAAGAATGCAGACACTTGTACCAGAATAACACTAGCAGCTTACAAGGAGGACCGGCGACGCAAACTTCTGGAACGCAATCAATCTTGAGAGCAACTGATTAATATTTGACTTTGGTCTGTTGTTGTATTCATTTTTCTTATAATAAATATTTCTCAAATTTGAAAAAACAGGTACACATCATATGTCTATATAGCCTGTAATTTTATATAAAAACGCCCTTCTTGAATCTTCACTATATACACTGTAAAACATTCAAAAAAAAAGTAGACAAGCAAATCATATCCTTTCAAAATTTAAAGAATTTAGTACCGTACAAGATGGATAAAACCATCGGCAAAACCGGCAATGGGGAGGGGGTTCGGGGGGAAGAATATAACGCGTCTAATTCAACACTTGATAGCATTGATTTATAGTGGGGTTTACCGTAGCGAAGCAAAGGTGCAAAGCCAGGACAGCTAAGCGTACAATCCAGCGTTTGATAGCATTGATCTGTACGAGGGCTTGATTGCAGCGAAGCGAATATGCAAAGCTAGTATCTAACCAGCAAATTCGGGTTTTCATTTCAATTGTTAATAAGCTTACCAGCAACATAGCGCATCAAAATTTGCATGACTTAGCTTTACCAAAACCAATATGTTTTCTACTCGAATTAGAAGCTGCACATGCTGCAGAACAGCCCTTCCAGTAAATTGCAGCTACCAAAGATGTGATTTATGCCGTGTAAATAAAAGCTATAAATCAATACATAACCAAATTTGACAGTTTTCAAGCGTTCATATCTTGACATGTAGACCTTGATGAGCCTCCGGAATAACGTCAAACAATTGTACTTGGGTAATAGTAACGTCCTGACACCTTTGCTCAACTTTTTGGGCCAAAAAAAAAAAAGACCAAAAATCGACCAAAAAACATGAGGGGTACCTCATGGCTTCCATCGAAAATCAAACAATTTCGATTTTCACCTTGAAAATGAAGACTTTTACTATGATATAAATCAAATCAGAATGTTTCTCTCGATCCAAAGCAACCTCGGAAACCACGTTTATGAGTCTTTTATATGGCTATTTTCGCTAAAAAACCTCATTTCATATTTTACCAAATTGCTCAATAAGCTCACTCAAAACATCTATTTTACTTGGCATCATTGGAAGCGCCTTGAAAAGTACTCCAACGGTGTATTAGGAAGCATCGGATGATTAGCACAATTTACATGGTCGAATATCATAAAATACATTAAAGAAGTTGAAATAAGATAACATCTGTCCAATCTTGAACAGAAAAAATAAACTGAGTTTGAACCAATTTTGGCGGCGGCTTGCTGCTGGCTGACTTAAGTGCCTTTCTGTTGATGACAATGATGATTGCGATGATGGCTGCGATGCTGATTAAATGAGAATCATGGAGTTGAAAGGACAGTTGCTTAGCTCGAATACTCTTTTCTTTCTTGGGAGTTTTTTTTTCCTATAATAAAGGTGTCTTTTGCAATGACAGTATCTGAAAAAAAAAAAGTCGCTGTAAATCTTACGCCAGTCCTGTATTTACTTATGGCCAGCTTTATGCTGCCATCTCAAGAGCAACATCAGCAAATGGATAACTCCCCCTCCTGACTCTGATATAGCCATTTTTTTTTTACTATTAATTGGCTGTTTAAAATTTATATGGTATGCCTGGTTTTTATTATCACTGATTTGAATGTCTTCGACGAGAATTCGCAGGGCGACGCCGTCATCGAGCATAGCGAGTTTGACCGGCTAGTACATCATATGCTGTATATATTGGCAGCAGAATTTGATGACTATTTGATCGCTGGATAAAATGCAATCACTAGATGCAATCTCCTCTCTATTTGTAATGATTTGTGTTTATTATTCCAAGGAATAAGTGAATCAGATGGTCTCCGCAATCTCGTTTTTATCGTATACCTAAAAAGATTATTATTTACGAGAAATTTCGAATCGATTGAAAAGCAAATTGATAGAATAAACAGACCCGCTTCGGAATCAGAGTACCACTGTTCTAAGCAGTGTACATCAAGATAATCGGTTGAATTTTATCCGTCGTAGTATATTCCATAAATTAGAATGATCATAGAATGTTTCCAATCAATAAAATGAAATTTAAGCATATCCACTCTTTGTATCGATTATGTTTTCCAGCAAGTGCTATGAAATGTATCCATTCATCAAATGACGGAGGCTTAAACACAGTTTCAGATGAGCACACAAAATGAGGATGGCATCTAGAGCAAGATATCAGATTTAAACGAGATAAGCTCTCAAACGGGTAGCTGTTATGTATATGTAGTGCTACATTGAAAGTAATTTAATGCGTTTTAGTGACCGAAATATGGCATGAGGCACACGTTTTAGGCATGGCTGTCTGTTTTGAAAGAACCAGTGTTCATATTCCATTGAGATGGAGTAGCAAGGGTTAGAACTGAAGCTGGCATTGATAGCCGATACAGAGCACTTTATAATGAAGTTGCAAAAAACCAAAACCTTAATGGCCACGTTTTTTTTTTTCTCGACAGGGCCCTACTTGAAATGTACAAACGAATGGCGATATAGAAATCTTCTTTTCTAGCAAGAACTGCGATTTAATGTCAAAACAGCTGCATTTGTCATTATCTGGTAAGCTTGGCATGTACCCGTGGATACTTCCACGGAGAACAACCCTGTTCACATTTGGTAATACGATGGAAAAAAAGAAGGGAAAAAAGCAGAAACAAATCAAAGCTTAAAATCAAACGAAAATTACTGTACATTTGGTGTTTTCTACATGATAACTTCAAAGGGTATATAGGAAAAGCACAGTGAAACACGCAGTGGTAAGTTGAGGCTATAGCAATGAGCAAACATGGTCCCGATTACATTTTGAAAATGTGTAAGCCTATCAGATCCGTCACCTATCAAGATCTAAGCAAGCACATCATTTTCAGGGTCTACAAAATTGAATTAATAAGCTGCGACGTGCATCAATAAGCACAGCAGCTAAATTACCAAGAACTTACAAATACAATTTGAGAGTCCATGTTCCATATCTCTTGTCAAACGCCTAATTTAGTTAAAATATCAGAAGAAGTATTGCGGGATTCAAGACATCGAATTCTGGAACTGAAATTATATATATATATAAAAGCAAATCCAAATGTCAAGCGAAAAGGTAATTCGATTCAATTCATATAAATCATTTAACATGAAGATCACAGCTGCCATTATCACTGTTGTCACAGCATTTGCTTCCTTTGCTTCTGCTCAACAAGATACAAATACTTCTTCAACTGATACCTACGATTACGTTATCGTTGGTGGTGGTGTAGCTGGTATGTACATATGCGTTTGCCATCGCGTTGATACATCCATACTGATTTTGTTCATTTGCACTTAGGTTTGGCCTTGGCTAGTCGTATCTCTGAAAACAAGGATGTCACTGTTGCTGTTCTCGAGTCCGGTCCTAATGCCAATGATCAATTCGTTGTGTATGCCCCTGGCATGTAAGTTGTGCTGAACCTTATCTGGATCAAGGTTTACTGTTTACTGACACATTGGTTTCATATTGATCAGGTATGGCCAAGCTGTTGGCACTGAGCTTGCTCCTCTCGTTCCCACCGTTCCTCAAGAGAACATGGGTAACAGAAGCCTTTCCATCGCTACTGGTAGATTGCTCGGTGGTGGTAGTGCTATCAATGGTCTCGTTTGGGTAAGCTCATATGAAAAATCTCTTGCATGTCAATACTGAAACTAATAGCATTGTCTCTCAATAGACTCGCGGCGGTTTGAAGGATTATGACGCTTGGGAGGAACTCGGTAATCCTGGATGGAATGGTGCCAACTTGTTCAAGTACTTTAAGAAGGTTGAAAACTTCAGTCCTCCTACTCCTGCCCAAGTTGAATACGGTGCCACCTATCAAAAGAGCGCCCATGGCAAGAATGGACCTATTGATGTCTCTTTCACCAACTACGAATTCCCTCAATCTGCCAAGTGGAATGCCTCTCTTGCGTCTCTTGATTTCACTGCTCTTCCTGACCTCTTGAACGGTACCTTGGCTGGTTACTCTACCACTCCCAACATTTTGGACCCTAAAACTGTCCAACGTGTAGATGCCTATGCTGGTTACATTGCCCCTTACACAAGCCGCAACAACCTCAATGTCTTGGCCAACCACACTGTTTCTCGCATTCAATTTGCTCCTCAAAATGGCAGCGAGCCTCTCAAGGCCACTGGTGTTGAATGGTATCCTACTGGCAATAAGGATCAAAAGCAAACTATCAAGGCTCGCTACGAAGTCATCATCTCATCTGGCGCCATTGGTAGTCCCAAGCTCTTGGAAATCTCTGGTATTGGTAACAAGGACATTGTTTCTGCTGCCGGAGTCGAATCCTTGATTGACTTGCCTGGAGTTGGTGCCAACATGCAAGATCACGTCCATGCTGTCACTGTCTCTACTACCAACATTGATGGCTACACTACCAACAGTGTCTTTGTCAATGATACCCTTGCTCAAGAGCAAAGAGAGGAATACGAAATTAACAAGACTGGTATCTGGACCACCACTCCCAATAACCTTGGCTATCCTACCCCTGAGCAACTCTTCAACGGTACTGAATTCGTCTCTGGCAAGGAATTTGCTGACAAGATTCGTAACTCTACTGATGAATGGGCCAACTACTATGCCTCTACCAACGCTACCAATGTTGAATTGTTGAAGAAGCAATATGCTATTGTCGCCTCTCGTTATGAAGAAAACTATTTGTCTCCCATTGAAATCAACCTTACTCCTGGTTATGGTGGTACTGGCAGCCCTGACTTGCAAAACAACAAGTATCAAACTGTCAACCATGTCTTGATTGCTCCCTTGAGTCGTGGTTATGCTCACATCAGCTCTTCTGATATCGAAGACCCCTCTGTTATCAATCCTCAATACTACTCTCACCCCATGGATATCGACGTTCACGTCGCTTCTACCAAGCTTGCTCGTCAAATCATCACTGCTTCTCCTGGTCTTGGTGATCTCAACAGCGGTGAAGTCGAACCTGGTATGAATGTTACCTCTGAAGATGACCTCAGATCCTGGTTGAGCAACAATGTACGCTCTGACTGGCATCCCGTTGGTACTTGTGCTATGCTTCCCAAGGAGTTGGGTGGTGTTGTCAGCCCTGCTCTTATGGTCTACGGTACTTCCAACTTGCGTGTTGTTGATGCTTCCATCATGCCCCTTGAGGTCTCCTCTCACTTGATGCAACCTACCTACGGTATTGCTGAAAAGGCTGCTGATATTATCAAGAACCACTACAAGAGCCAAAACAAGAACTAAATTTAGACTTGCATACTATTACATTTCCATCATTTCAATACTATTGAATGTACATATTAATAAACTTTCATTGCTTCAACACACCTTAAACATGACTGATCAGCTTACTGCTGACATATTTGCCCCCCCCCTTTTGCTTCCAAATTTTTTTAAATACCTTTGATTTGAGGAACTCGTAACTACTTTTTCGCTCCTGAATGATCGACATCTATGTTCTGAATCACTTTTTCGAGGCTGATATAAAGCTCGGCCTTTGCAAATACAAAAGAAAAAAAAAGGAATCAGTTATCATACAATCCATTGTGTTGTTATCATGGAAGAAAGTGCCGCTCTGGGTATCCGGCCGAGACAGAGATTGACCATCTACTTTTAAATGTAACTAGAGTATGTATATCATTCAGGATTTAGACCTAAACTAGCTTTTATACATAGATTTCTATTGCATTGGAAACAAGACTATAAGAGTGGTTAGTGTTCAGCACATTATTGGTACCAGGACCTTTGATACCTGAGTATAGTACCTCATGTGGTGTTGTACAAGTAGCATTTCATACAGAAAAAAACATCGTACCATACTATTCCACAGACGAACAAGGTAATCTTATATGTAAGCCTAAAGACGTTTCACACGCACCGTTGTTGTCAATGTACGAATGATACAAAGTTTCATTGTGGAGGAGCCATGTGTATATGTAACGTTTCATCAAATGAGTGTATCCTTTCCCTGCGTCAAAGCTCAGGGCTGTAAGAAAAGAAGTATATACAGACTGAACAATGCCACACTGTAAACTAGCTCCTACTGCTGTCATTTACTTCACTATGCTACTGAGGCTACATGGAACCAGTACGGCATGCAAATTACCCCTTTCTCATTGATGTATTGCCAATAAATTCGAGGAGAAAATATAATAGTTGTTATAGACAACTATTTCTACTCTTCCCTTTGCTCTGTATTCATACGCACGCATGACTCATCTGAGTGATTTCAGTTTTTTACGTACGTTATACATATGGATGCCATGGCAATTGAATTGAATATTGATAATGATAACTAGAAAGGGCGATCGGTCTGAGCTATGTGCTGTTTTGGTTCATTCACCGTATACACACGACAGAAGGCTTTGATTGTCTATATTTCTCGAAGCTAAAAAGAGGAGAACTTAAAAGCATTGTGACAATACTGATATTTGTCATGCTGCCGTTTCAGCTATACTACGGTAAGGCGGATAGATATGTGTATGTGTGCCTGTGAATTGTGCTGTATATTCAATTAGGTGGCACTGTGTAGATATGGCAAGTTGTAAAGTCAAATATGAAGAAGGCTATGTGCAAATGTTTGGCCACATTGTTACCAAACCCGAGTTTCTTTGGACACAAGCTGACCGAAATCTAATCACACCGACTGGTAAGTAGAATCGAAGGATGTGTATCAACCCAAGTATTCATCATGTTCACTGTAGACTATAGTCTATGTGTGGGGTTCTCATTACAAATGTAAAGTGTACACATAATTCAATGAAAGAGAGAGGGAGAAAAAAACTAATTATATAGCGCATGTAGTGGAACCTTGCTACTACTGCAATGCTTTTGGCGGTACATTGCTAATTTGGTGGCCAGAGCCAGATTCATGAGTAGCAAAGAGTTTAAATTTTACATTATCATGTAAGTGGCTCTATAGCTTCATACCATTTAAATAGTGATTCATCTAGCTACACACAGGACACTGCTCAACATCATCCTGTTCCCAGTCTTGCAATACAATTTCACAAGAGATATATATAACTATACATATAAAGAAATAATGCCACAACTTGTATATGGAATAGGTAAATCAACAACAACTCCAGAATGTAACAATGAGGCTAACGGGACCAACCCAAACCAAGAAATGTTTCTCATATCACTTCTCGGTGGTGTTTCACATTTTAGATTCAAGAAGCTGCTCAGTAACAGCCAGCACCAAAACGATGCACAATTCATTACCCACAAGATGCGCTATTTCCAAGATTTGAATCTATTGCTATCCGTAGCATTGCTTTTATTTTCGATATGTTTCATCATTCTCAGTGCAGATGGACTCACAAACAAAAAGACGATAAATCAACGTAAATTTTTAGCCGATTTCTTTATTTGCAACAGCAAGTATCGTTTGATGATGGTGATGGTGAACATGACACTAATAGTCCATTATCTCTAGTCAATATTCTGTGTATTGCCATTTGGGTCATTGTCATCTTGATTTTCCATCCCAAAAAGACGGTTGTAGAAGCGAACAGCAGCAACAGAAGCCATCAAATCACACACAACAGTGCCTCCATGACCACCCATAGTCATAGCATGATGGAGGAGGAAGAGGACGAGGATTACCAAGAGCACAAGGGATTAAACGCTTACAATAGCAGAAAATGTCGACAGTGATATTTATAGTAAAATTGGCTTTTAGACCATGTTTCCTTTGATTCACGGATGGTGTGCGAGGGAATTTATTACTGTACATGAAGCTTTTTTTTTTTTTTTTTTTTTTTTCCTTGTTGAGATTGCGTACAAAGGTCTATGGATATGGTACAAGAAGATGCGCTTGGCGATGAGGGGAGGATGTTTAGATGCATCGGCTATGGACATTGCGTGGTATAGGTGTTGAGATGGAGTTGAAGATGGATCGTGGTTGATAATTCAAAACTTTCAAATGTTGCAATGGAGACAACTGGTTTCTAGCACTTGATTTTACTAGCAATTCTCGTATACCTAGTCTCTACACTTGAGTTTCCTTGAAAACCAACTCGAGCGCTATGCTTTCTCCTTACCAATGAGTGCGACGATGGATGCTGCAGTGTATCTCAGAGGCTGATTCTGTCTGTGTCTATCATGATGATCAGCAGGGTGCATAGCAGTTGATGGCACTTTGTTTTACCTTATGAATGTAGCTGCTGTACCAAACACAACGCCTACACAGACTCCAATGTTTGTTAGGGATTTCAACATGTTCCGCAAATGAAAGGAGATAACCGGGAAGAGAGAGAGAGAAAGAGAGAGAGAAAAAGGTAAAAAAAAAAAAAAAAAAAAAAAAAAAAATAGAAAAAACGCTTTATATCCGACATTTCCAAATAGCCAAAAGGCAAAACTATATTCATCAAACGCTATGAAATACACTTGTATCACATCAAATATCATTTCCATCTTGCAGTAGTAGACATCTCGCTATGAAATGAGCTTGCATTCACCATGACTTTTGACTCATAACACAGCTTTTGTATGATTTGATTCAATCACAGCGTCTTCGTCACTGTAAGCCAATGGCCACGATGCAAAGAACACACAGTTGAATGTGAGTTGTGTGTGAGGGGAAGAAGAGACAAAAAGAGGTGGATTTGGCCTTGCTCAAATTTTTTTTTTTATTTTTCTTTTTTCATCCCCCCAAAAACCCTTTCTCTCTCTCTCTCTCTCTCTCTCTCTGTCTCTTTTTCCCCTTTACATCTCTCTGTCTTCTCTTCCTTTTAATATATATTACAATACTCCTCATTGCTTCTGTAGTGTCAATCTAGGGAATATCAAGAGACACTTTAATAGCAACTCATTTGTCCTTTTTCTTTCTAATAATCTCAACAGCAAAACCAACACACCCACACCCACACCCACGCACGCACGATAAACACTCACTCATCATGTCTGAACAAGTTGAACATCTTGAACACAATGGCAGCAACAATAGCTCGAATCGTCTGCCTCTACGAAAACGCATCAGCCCTGTATTGAAATGGCAACCTGTAGAAACACCAGAGGAAATTCAACAAACATCATACCCATCACAAGCACAACTGCAACAACCATACCCTATACAAAACTCTTTGGATCATCTAGCGTCTGACGGTGCTGGCGATATAATGGAACTTGATCAAGAAAAACACCATGAATTATCATCGTCAATAGCATCACAAGAGCAGCATCTTTTCCCTCCAGCACCGCAACCAGCATCCCCATCTGTTCCTACGGCAAGCACATCAACACCAAAAAGAACCATAGAGAAAGACGATAGTCGAGTAAGTTGATCAGTATGATATACTTGAGCAAGATGACTCATTTGAATTTGGTAGCCTGTAAAGAAAGTCAAGCGAGGAAGACCTCCATTACATAAGAACACTAATAACAACAATACCACATCTGAACCTGCAACACCATCCACACCCACAACACCGCCCAGCCAGCAACAACAGGCACAACAAAGGCCTCCCAATGACAACAACAATGAACTCTACTGCATCTGCAAAAGACCATATGACGTGAAAGAATTCATGATTGCGTGTGATAAATGTAACGAATGGTTCCATGGCGAATGTATTGAAATCAGCGAAAAGCAGAGTGAATTCATTGACCTGTATTACTGTGCTAACTGCGCCAAACGTAAGTTCTCTCTGCGAGTGTAGTTGCATACAGCATGCGAAACTAACATTTGGCTCTAGTTACAGGCAAGAAAACATTGTGGAAACCCAACTGTGCTAATCCAGCTTGTATAAAACCCGCCAGAATTGGTACAGTGCAAGGTCATGAAAGCAAATACTGTTCAGATACGTGTGGCCTGCAAGTAGCTCGTGCTCGTATTGAATTAGCAGAATTAAAGAAGAGGAATGCCACCATGTCTATGGAAGACCAACCCTACAACCCACTATCAAGAGCAAGACTCAGTAGCTTTGCAGACATGGATGATCGAGCAAGACTGAACAGGGTCAAGGAGGAAAAAGTGCATGCCAAAGCCCTGATCACTATGGTTGAACACAAATCCACGCTGCTGAAATTATTAATACAGCAGCAATCAGATGAAGAAGTCTGTGGTTTTGACTCGAGATTAACATGGCCAGACACTATCTGGGAGAAAGTGGATCAAGTCAATGAGGATGAGCAGCATGTCATTGCACTGCTGGATGTCAATGGTGGTCATGTCACTTCAAAAGGGTTCACAAAATGCCCTGCTAGTCGAAAATGTACAAAGCATTTCAACTGGCAAAAGACGAAAACTGCTGAACTGGAACAGGAACGATCAGAACAATTCATTATACTCACTATGCTTGAACGAGAACGTCAGCAAATCAAAGCGCGCATGAAGAAGAGACGTGAAGAAGTAGACCTGGTAGATTACCTTGAAAATGGCACTATTTCTCATTTCTAAAGCAAGCAAGCAAAAAAAAAAAAAAAAAAAAAAAAACTATTCTAATAAAGTACATGATTTATCAGTGGTATATGGATGATTTGAAAAATTTATTGCTAGCTGTGGCCGAACCAGTGGGAGGAGATGTTGGTTGGCACCGCACAACAATGAGAACACCGAGTGTGGGTGACTCGGTTAATTCTACATGATTTGCTATATATCCATTAGCTAAACTGTGTATCTCAAGTTCCTCCTTCAAATTACATCCATCCGTTGCGCGTATGTAGAAGAAATCCATTCATCCATCCATGGAAACATGATGTATCAACCAACAGAAAAGTACTCGACATTTTGACAAGGGGATCCCACATCATTTTGGAGATGCAACATGTTGGATTGACATGTCATGTTTTGTATTTGCAGCTGATTAATTATTTCTCTCACATGTAGCATGTCTGCTGAACTCGCTGTCGTTTACGCCGCTCTCATCCTCGAAGATGACAATGTTGAGATCACCGTAAGTAACCTGTCAGTGTGTGAAGGATATCATAGCCAACATCAATATCTATCTATAGGCTGACAAGCTCCAAACCCTTGTTGCCGCTGCCGGTGTTGAGGTTGAGCCCATCTGGTTCTCTCTCTACGCCAAGGCCCTCGCTGGTCAAGACCTCAAGGCTCTTCTCTTGAACGTTGGTGCTCCTGGTTCCGGTCCCGCTGTCTCTGCTGGCGCCGCTGCTGGTGCTGCCACTGATGCTCCCGCTGAGGAGGCCAAGGAAGAAGAGAAGGAAGAGTCTGATGACGATATGGGTTTCGGTAAGTCTGGATGAGCTTGTGTAGTGTGGAATCTTGAGTGTACTAATCGTGGTACTGGAATACAGGTCTTTTCGATTAAACAAATCAATCCTTGTAATCACATCAAAAATAAATGATTTCTCTATCTCTTTATTACGGCAATTATCTAATAGAATGAGGGGCCCCTAATGATGTCTGATGTTTTTCCTTGCTCCATGATATCAGCATTGTAAGCAGTGTCTACTTTTTCGTTCTTTTCGCTTGCTAGCAGTGGTATGGCATTCTTCAGTACTTGAGATGGAACACAACCACCGTCCATGTGTTCACATGTACATTCACCGCCTAAAAACGCAGGAAGATTTTCAGGTGCAATTTGCTTTAATAGCGGTTCCTTGTAATCAGATCCAAGGATTTGGATCTTAGCAATAGTCTATCGCATGGGATGTGTATCAGTAGCATTGGTAACAGCAATGTGTCTGTTCACTTACGCCAGGATCCAGCCATGCCTTGACAATCTTCCAAACATAGACAAAGGCACCAGGTGCATTGACCAGAAAGAACTTGTTGAGCGTTTCTGGATAGTACTTTTGGTCGCAATCAGCTATAGCCCTGATAAAGTTCAAGGCAGGCATATGCAATTCTAAAGCAAACCGTCTCTTAATACAATGCATTTGCACTACACCTTGAGCGCAACTTACGATGCCATCCCATGCCAGTGCAGTCAAAAATGACAGTTTCTCTGTTCACATGACGTCCAGCAGCCTTTGAGCAATCCTTCATCACGACGCGATGCAAAAACTCGTTGCAGCCAATATGATATCCCTGTACCTCTTCTACCTTGGCGTTCTTGGCAAGCTCCTTTGCACGATGATAACCCTAAAAGAAGGCAATCCACAAACGGGCCCGTTACACAATCATGTCATTTTTCCACAAAACTCCTTACCAATCTCTCGATATAAATGGGACATCCTTCTCTATCTACCTTGTGGAGACATGCACCGCCCATGTACTTGTTGATTCTCAATACGCTTTCACTGATGCCAGCAAGTGGCTCTAAATTGCTATCGGGAATACTGTTATAGCCACGAACAGCATAAAGCACTGGCAACTTGTTTTCTCGAGTGGCAACAGGATGATCATCAATGCGATTTGTTTCACGCCATTCAAACGTTTTCAAGAGTTGGTCTTTGGCATTGGCCTATCAAAAAAGTCAGTTAGTTCCATCAAGTGGAGATAGGTGAGTTGTTGTCGTTACAATGTTCCAGCTACGAGCTATCAGAAACTGTTCGAGATACTAAATGGTGACATGTGAGTGTTGCGGTGCTATTCACTTGTAAGAATTCAACTTGCCTCGTCCGTAACGGGGTATTTGATATCTGTGAGTTCTTGTCTAAATTGCTTGATTTTCTCGGCTTGCTCTTCAGGAGTCATTTTTCTATACAATGAGGGAAGAAAGAAAAGAGGGAAATGGACCCTCAATTTCTTTGTAATTACATTCACCCCTTTAATCTCAACCTTCATTGCACCGGACTATTTGATACTCCTGGTTTGGTATAATTCATGGCTAGTAGCAAGGAGATTTTTCTATACAAGATGCTTCCGTTTGCTGGATAGCAATGATTGGAAGCATGCAGCTTGCTATTTGCACTAAATTATATAAGAGGCAGTATGGTGCCCTATCGCTTTGTATTTCTGTCTTGCTGCATTCATGGCCGACAATCTGCGTATTTCTACCTTTTTACAGGTACAGAAAAATATCGCACATGGCAATTCGGCTAATCATTAAGCGTCTTGAAATGCAGCCAAGTGCTTAATGAGTTGAGTCTATGGTGGCTGATTGCTATTATCTTTAGTGGTACTCACTGTCATGTACCCCATATCTTACTGATATATATATAAGTCATTGCTCAACATTCTGCTCTATTAGGACCTTACAGAAAAAGCCTGTGTTTGCGAATTTGACTCTTCTTGATTGCTTCACGGCTATTTCAAATTCGTATACGGCCAGAGAACATACTTGCACTACCTTTTGCTCCTCGAAAATAAGAGAATCACGGCAAAATATGGACTCATATGATTCGTGTTTTCTCCTGTTGGAAACCGTTTTAAACCGCCAGAACAGCGCCACACAGTTGCTCGGATCTAGCACTAACTTTCTGACACCTTTGCTCAACTTTTTGGGACCAAAAAAAACATGGCCAAAAATCGACCAAAAAGCATGAGGTACCCCTCATGGTTTTCATTGAAAATCAAACGATCACGTTTTTCACCTTGAAAATGAAGACTTTTATTATGATATATCTTGAATCAAAATGTTTCTATCAATCTAATGCAGCCTTTGAAATCATCTTTGTGGGACTTTGACATGTGAAATTTCGACTTTTTGGCCAGAAACCTCTTTTCGTATTTTCGTAAATTATTCAATAAATTTATTCAAAACATCTATATTACTTGGCACCATTGGATGCGCCTTGAAAAGTACACCATAGAAGCTTAGAGGTGTTTTTTTTTTTGTAGGGGAGACGAGCTCCAGTTTTTATTTAAAGTCCTGTAAATGTCGCTATGAGTGATAGACAAGACTGTTGGTGGACCCAATGTCAGTCATGATGGGGAATAAATTATGGAAAGGAAGTTGGGAAAGAAATCTACTACAAATAAGGTGGGCACTTAGAGCCAATACAATCATGCTAAGTTGTCATACAGAGATACTGGATAAGAGAACATTCACCAAACGAGGACATCAGTACGACCGTAAATAATTAATCAAAATGCGTTCACTGGGATTTGAACCGGGATCCTCCCGTTGGCATACGGGAGTTTTACCACTTCGCCCTACCACCACGGGCACGCTTAGAGGTGTTTTTTTTTTTTTTGTAGGGGAGACGAGCTCCAGGTTTTATTTAAAGTCCTTTAAATGTCATACTGAGGGATAGAAAAGACTGTTGGTGGACCCAATGTCTGCAAAGAAGGGGAATAAGAAATTTTGAACTAAGTTGGGAAAGAAATCTACTGCTAATAAGGTGCGACACCTAGAGCCAAAACAGTCTTGCGGAAATCGTCAAAATATAGATAATGGATAGAGTACAAAACACCAAACGAGGACATCAGTACTACGTCAAAAATTCAGACAACTTGCGTTCACCAGGATTCGAACCGGGGATCCTCCCGTTGGCATACGGGAGTTTTACCACTTCGCCCTACCACCAGGGGCGCTTAGAGGTGTTTGGCAAGGCCATCTCATTTCATATAGTCGAATTCTACAAGATAGATTTGAATCGGTCGAATTTGACTAAATCTAACCAATCTTTAACAGAAGCCAATCGGAATTTCAATTGAGTTTGGCAGGTGGTATAACTAATGCTTCTCTCTACATGAAGACAATTTAACGGAGCAAGTAATAAAAACCTTTAAAAAAAAAACATGAAGACAATTGATGCTCCTAAAGCTAATAGTAAGAGAACTGCTAAGCAAGCAGTTTGTATGGCTTAGGCTGACTACTAGGAGTTCAATTTTGTTGCACAGCCTTATATCTGGTCGATTCAATCGCTGTAGACTACGAATGCAAAAACATATGCTTATTTGAAATGCAAATAGCACTCTTTTTTCAGATTGCGTATCCTTGTTATCTGAAAACGCAAACTTATTCAGTGTATTACCTAATTGGATAAACAAGCAAAAATGCTAGTACTTCCTACTGGAGTTTCGATAAAAGATAAGTACAGAGTAACGTCTCATTTGTTTGCTGAGTCATTCAGTCTCCACACCGATAGTCATGTCATCTTTAACAACACGTTTTGGAATGTATGTTATAATGAAGCGCAATAATTTGGCTCATATTATCACTGAATACTGCTTGGGCCTTACGCACTATAATAGGATGCATGGTCTTCGTGATGAATAGCCATGTTTTACTTGGAAAGGTAAGATGTGAATGATGACATGACTGTTTGTGTGTGGTAAAATTTTCAACAAAAATGTATTTCACAGAGGATTGAACGCCTTATCTTTCTTTTTCTTTTTTATTATTTGGCTTTCATCCTTTTTTAATTACACAAATCAACAAATAAATTAATGCTGGATACTTTGTTATCGCGCTTAAAAGAAGAGATTGCGATTGACGGTCCATCAGGTAAAGAGACCGCCTTGTATTGTCATATCCAATGCATGTAGATTGACACAACAACGCAGGTTCTAGCATTGATGCAGTTTGGAAATATGCAGAATCTATATCGAATCAAGTTGCAAAGCAGTCGAATGTATCAATTACACCTAAGATTGATGGTCCTTACAAAGCGTTCATTTGGAACTACATCAAGCAAGAACCAGAGCTAGAGTTCTTTGAAGAAGTCGTTCCGCCCGCAGAAGAGAATCAGACCAACAGCGATGATGTTCCTATGGAGGAACAACAAGGAACAGTAGATCAAGACCAACTTGTGATTGCCATAAAAAAAGAGGCAACAGAAGACCAAGACGGGGATGTAATTACCATGGACGTTTTCCCTGATGTGAATGACACTGACATTGCCACGGAGGAGGCTCAATCTGAAGACCTACTGATTGACATGTTGCAAGAGGCACAGAAGAGGGATAGGAAAACAGATGCAGTGAATCGCAAAAGAAAAATGGAAACAGCTGTCAAAAAGCCAGTTCCTAAGAAGAAAAAGATGAAATCAGCACCCAAAAAGAAGGCGCCCAAGAAGAAGCGAGTGTCTGCAGGTCATTCGGACAGCGATTTTGAGATGGACTCAGATGACAGTGAATCAGAGTATGATGAGAGTGACCTCAGTGAAGTCTCTTCAGAAGAGTACAGTACAGAGGGAGATGAAGACGTTTCCGATCAAGACGACTATGGCAAGTCAGATTACGTTAATAAGTATCCCACAATACGCAGAAATGAAGATATATTGTCGAATCCAAGAAACGTGCAACAGCAAACGAGAAAGGTATGTGTGCTTGCTATGGCTCTATGTTGTAAGATACTGATGTTTGCAACTGATGTAGAACAATGCGGATTTGACAGCTATCCAGGATATAGCGGATCTAAGTTACGATCAAGTTCAGGAACGCTACGGATCCAGTTTACGCATTATTGCTTCCGCTCGCCTCCAAGATGAACAGCTTTATTTGGGTATTCCTGTATGTATTGCCTTTAGCTGTGTCTAGGTAACATGCTACTAACACTGGTTTATTCTACATAGCCTAATGCCAACATCACATCCAGTCTTGTTGTCATTTTAAGAGAAATTATCAAAACCAGAACAAAGGGTTTATATCAAGCCTCCATCACTCGATTACTCAACCTTGACAGTCGATCCACTGGCCACTATGTCAAGTCTTTGGAAGACAAAGGCGCTATCACGCGTAGAGGTGTATCCATCAACTCAATGTATACCAACATCTGTGTTCACGCAAGATACAGTATTAAAAGCAACGCGGTGGACATGAACACTGTCGGTGACAAGGAAGCAGAAAACGAGCTACCTTATAATGTCAATGGCCACGGCAAAGTGTTTTCGCAAAAGACGTTATTGGATGCAATGGTAGATCTTGCCCTGGCAGCACCAAACGGTCTGATTTTGGCACAAGATGTATTGCATGGTTTGGTAAGTGGGTGGCACGAACAACGCTCCTTTTTCAAGGTATGCTAAGACGGATGCTTGTATAGGGGTTCAATTCAACACGCAAGCCGGTGCGAAAGTGGTTTAACCGCTCCATTGATGAATTATGCTTAAAAGGCTATTTTGAGAAGGCGAGTATCAAGCTGGATGGCTCTAGACAACATCGATGTCTCCATCTGCTCAAGGTACCAGAAGGTAAGGGTACCAGTAAACAGCACTAAAACCGCATTGTACTGATTTGTATCAATTTTAGATTATGAAGCGACACAAGCCAGCAACGAGCAAGCAACTGTCCCAGTGGACGAGCTCTCTTTTCCCATCCAGATCAAGACTACCAAAAATCAGGGTATCCCTATCCACCATTTACTCTGCGACGTGCCTCTGGAATCCCAGATCCTTGATGTGATCACTGCCGCAGGAACACATGGTGTTGTTCAAAAGGACATCTCTATTGCATTGAACTCGGATGAAATGCGCTTCTTATCAAAGGCACTAGAAAAACTATCTGAATTGAAGTCGGGCCAAGGATACGAGCAGTATGGCATTGTGCGTCATTTTGAATTCGAGGGTCGTATCAAGCGATATCGCTATTTCACATTGGCTGCATCTATCAAAGTGAATGAAGACATAGACTATATACCTCCACCCTTACCAAGCACAGAGGTCGATGAATCAAAATATTACGAAAGAGCCATCTTCAATCCAGTGCCTCATACAATGGCCAGTCTGGCCAGATACAGAAAAATGGTCAAGAAAGCGGGTCATCGAAATGTTATCTTCAAGGAAGATGTGTTGCCTAAATCTAGAAAACAAAAGTTGAACAGGGATGACACGCCTCGCACTAAATCCCGTTACTTGTTGCAAAAGGAGAAGAAGATTGCTGAAATGCTTGCTGCCGAGAATGCTGCTGCTGAGGGTAGTACTAATACTACTAGTAATAGCACTGTAGGACCCAGCAGCACAGCAACATCCTCAGATCAACCACCTAAAGCTCCAACTACTAAGGAAATCCACTCTTTCTTTCGGGCCAACCGGCAAGCTCGCATACGCAAATCCGATATGCATCTCATTCGTTCACCATCTCCTACGCCTGTACCAGCGCCTATCATTAGCCAGGAGCGACTGGCATGCCCTGCGCCTGCACCAAAAGTGAGACCAGCACCTCCTATCGAGACACCAGCGCGCAAGAAACGCAAGTATACCAAGAAGAATGCAGCGACCCAAGTTCAAGCTGTGCAGGATGGAACATCAATATCTGAGGCAGAAGCCCAATCTACAGAAAAACGCACAACTCGATCCGGTAGGGTGATTCCGTATGAATACGAACCAGCGACATCCTCAACAACACCTTCTGAAGCGCAGTCTGATTCTCCAGTTGCATTTGAATCGTCTACCCAGATAGACACACCTCCATCTGCTTCATCAGAGCCTGCTCAACCGGACGGCCATACTGCAACGGAGGAGCCAGACACATCTACAGCTGAGGGTCATGTTCAAGCTACACAATCAGAAGCATCTGCTAGCAAAAGTCCTCCTCAATCTTCTTCACCTGCAGGTGCTGCTCGACCTGAAATGAAATCCAAGCGTAAGAGCTCTCCAGCGCCTGTAAAGTCATATCAACCTCGCCGCAAGAATAGATCTATTGCTGACTATTTCAAGTTAACGCCCAAGACAACCATTCCATCCGTTGCAGCCAATGCATCAGCAGAAGCTTCTTCACCTACAGTAACTATTCCACCAGTTGAAGCAACTCCCACCAAGGCTAAAACAAAGGAAACAAAGACGGTTAGATTTGCTGAAACGACGCCTGAATGTGCATCAGAATCAGAGCAATCATCATCCAATGCCGTAACCGAAGCTAATCCAGAAACAACAGCTCGTCCATCTGAAGCAATGAAAGGTGCTGTAGAAGAATCTACCAGCAAAGACCATACAGAACAGACTACCGCAACGGACAGCGATGATACTGCTCAAGCTGATGTGGCTAATATGGAAGTGGATAAATCAGAATTAGGTCATCCAGCAGCAGCAGCAGCAGCAGCAGCAGCAGCAATTAATGAAGTCAGAGAAGATGGGCCATCTGCTGATGCTATGAGAACCACCTGTAGTAGATCAAGCACGGCCACCCCAGCTCCAGTAGTAGATCAAACTTCTGTCACTACCACAGGGGCCGAAGAATCTCGCTTGTTCCGCCGTTACCAACATGAAAAGATGCACAAGCCAGTAAATTCCTACTTGGAGGCGCGTGTCAAGATCCTCTATGAATTGCTTGACGAGCTGCGACTGGTTGAAATGGGCAACGGACTCGCACAGGAGTTTTCAGAAAGAGCAGCAGCCCAAAACAAAAACAGCAAATACAAGATGGACAACAAGACGTTATGGACAACAGCACTTGAACTCGAGAAGAGAGGCCAGGCCCAAACCACCGTTGTTGAGTGCACGCTTCTCAGTGGCAAAACGGTATATCGCAAGGTTGTGTTTCATCGTGACATGAGCCGGGACTCAGAGGAATTCAAAACCTGCATCTCGTTTATCAAGGAACGTAGAACTGGTATCTCGTATCGTAACATGCCAAAGCCTATAGTCGAAGTCGATCAAGTGGTTCGACTCTCGGATCAAGTGGAACAGATGCAAAAGGAAGCACAGGAGCTGTTGATGAGCGGCCAAGTCAAAAAGGCCAAGCAACTGGAGCTCCGTATCAGCGAGTTGTCCGGGAATCTTGAGACATTTGGAAGAACATACGGCAAGATGAGAAGTGCTCACTGGATGATTGAGGCTGTTCAATATGGTTGGATCAACGCTTGCATGGCGCGTGCCAAAGTGTTTCACAGATACTTGTTTCGATTGCTGGAGGCCAATGTGAAAGGCGTGGATCAAGAGACGCGCATTATTTCAGTCAAAGCTGTTTGCGACAACATGACATTCCAGCTGCTGGCTCAGGTCATTGGTATCTTTAAACCCACGCGACTGATTGCTGAATTCTACAAGGATGTCAACAACCACAAGGTCAAAATGGCAGACATGTCAGACGAGCTGAAGCATGACCTGTTTGACGAAAACACCAAGTTTCTGCGACGATTGAGAAGGCTATTCAATTACTTGGAGTTCCTTCAAGTCGTGTCAAGCCAGTTCACCGAAGTGAAGAACAACCCCAACTTCAAGGCGTCCAAATACTCCCATATTGCTCCCTCTTACAAGCTCGAAAGGACATTGCCCATCATTGACAGAAAGCAGGCTGAGGAACCTGTACTGCGAGAGTACACGATCGATACCATGGACGACCTGAATGACTACTGGACAGATCTCAAATATGTGTCCCTCGTCAGAGACACGGACAAGAGCACGTTAAAGGAGCTCGATGATCCCTATGAAATCGACTTGCGAACCAGCTTGCACAGCTCTAGAAACTGGAGCACACGAGCCATGTTTTCGCGAAGCCAGCGAAAGCTGCTGAACGAAAAGGTGGACAAGGCCAACCGCAAGACGCCTTTGAATGACATACATGAGATTAGAAATCTTGCCAACAAAATCAACATGCCTATCGCTACCGTCCAGGCCTATTACGAAAAAGTGGAAGCTGCTTTAGAACGAAGACTCAGATACAGCAAAGAAAAGAAGCTGGAGAGACTACTCCTGGGAGGACAGAGGAGAAGACGAGCGAACAAGATCAAGTACAATGTTTACAGCGGTCGTCGTGTGCTTACTGGGGATTCGAATCATGCCTTTGTAGCCCCCCGCAGACAGCCATCCAAAGCCGGCAAGTCTTATTTAGACGACTTGCAAGACCTGCCTGTGGTTCAAGGCGATGTATTCAAGTCCCTTATTAAGCGCAGAAGAAAGAGATCCGTCTGGACGACACAGGACGATGAAATCTTGCTGTATTTGTACATCATCTTGCGACATCGGTCAAGACAGAACAAGGCCAAGCTTTCCTGGATTCCCGCGCAAAAGGTGTTTCCAGACAGAGAGCCACAAACTTGCAGACACCGCAAGGATAGAATGGTGGGACAGTCGGTTTTCAGTGAGAAATACGAGCTCTATCTGGTTTACTGGGATGCCTTCTATCGTGAAGGCATAGCCAACGGTGACATTACAGACGCGGATCCAGGTGACAATATCAATTTGGACATTTTATCGTACATTGAGTACTTTGTTCAGAGGCTGCAAGAATTGGATGCACAGTAAGTGTTTGATAGTAGACATGGAGTACATGTGCTAACTGATTTGCAGCCCTATTGATTTACCTCTGTATAAAACACTTGCGCAGACAAACGAAATGTACGATATTGCCCGCAATGAAGCATCCAGCCCCTATTTCGAAGACGCCTTCCACGACGGAGAAAGCTTGGTTCACAAATTACAGACACTGTGTCAGGCACCATTGACGCTCCGAAAGTGCATGAACTCTCGCTACGATCAATCAGAGGCTGTCACTGAAGATGATGCCACCAACCGTTTGTGCAATGTGATCCGCGCCTACTGTCTCATGACCTTGATGACACCTGCAGAAGTGTTTGATCCATTCCACGCGTATCAGATATTGGCAAAGTTCTCTCCACAATTGATGGATGTTGTATTTGAGAGAATGAAGGCGGAGAAGACGCTCATTTTAGCGTATGGTGATCGTCCCATTCCAGGCACCTGTTGGGCTCTGTCTGCTAAATTCATCAAGAACATGAGTGGTGAATTGCCCGTTGATTTGTTCAATCAAGCCACAGAGTATGAAAAGTTCTTGGCAACGCAAAATGAAAAGTTCAAGTTTATGCCTTACCATGCCAGCAGTGGTATGATGGCGTGCTTGCTCAATGCCTTGTCTGATGATCAGGTAACATCTCGGCTATGGATAGCACAAAAGACACAAAAAGCTCACCTGTTTGGCTACTAGGTTTCCTTTGGTCTGGCCAATTTGAGTCTGCAACTAAGAAAGGTGAATGAAGTAGGCTTCAAAACAAGAGGTGTTGGTAAGTTAAAGCAGTGATCAAATGTGTGTGTGTGTACAACTGGCGTATTGACAGCAATGGCAGGCTATTCGGTCTTGACTCAACTTGGTGTGACCATTCAAAGAAACAACCAAGCAAATCAAGCCATAACAGCTGCGCCTACCTCGAGTAAGATCCACATCAAGAATGTCACCAACAAGGAGTATGATGCCACATTGTCCAACTTGCTGATCTCTCAAAGTGATAAGGAAAGTGCTCTCATCAAAGCTGTCATTCATGCGCTCCATGAACAGCATGAAGTTGGATTGACATTGTATCAGCTCAAGATGAAACTGCAAGAGCATCACCACCGCTTTAAAGACCATGATATCATCAAGACAGTACGCAAACTCTGCTACAACAAGCCAGCTCTCGTGTGCAGAGTTGGCTTCGACGCTGTTCGCTATGTACACATCAAATTTATCGACAGCTGGACAATCAACAACAAGAAGGCAAAGGATTATAAACTCACTGAGAAGGCCAGAGAAGAAGTGATGAGCCAGACAAATGGTCAGTTCCAAACTGATGTTGTCCGAAAGGACATTGTTATTCCTAGCTTGTGGATCGACATCAATGGCAACGTCACTGAATTGGTGTTGAATGGGTGTAAAAAGGCCATTCTGGATTTGGTCCTTCGAAAACCAGGCATTACGGAAGCAGATATCCATCGCCACATGGTTACAGGTCTTAGCAAGAGAGAAATACATGATGTGTTGGATATCTTGGTGGAAGAGCAAGCCCTCAAATGTATTCAAGTGCAAATCATACCGCAAAAAGAGGCCAAACAGTCGTCCATTTTCGCAAAGAAGACGGTGGTCAAGTGTTCAAGTACGGATACTATCGGAAAATTGACTCACTCGTGCTTCTGGGTGACTCCAAAGATATTTTCTTCTACTATTTAAAAATATGACACAATATTAAAAACTGCCTAGAACGTCTTTTACAAGAGCATTTGTTTTCGGTTGAGAAAATCGCATATTTATGCAAACGGAATTGTTGCATTTTAGAACGCACGAGGAAAGAGATCGACGCTCAAGAGCCATTTGCGAGATTGTCGTATGATTTGATATAGGGAATCAGTATGCCGAATGCTGTGTGTTGTGAGATTGCGTCAATTTGATAGATTCCAAGATATTCTGTAGATGTAAAAAGACACTGCAGAAATGTATGTAGCAACAAACAATGTTTGCTGTGTCTGAAATTGATTTGATCGTACCTGAAATTGCATACAGCGCACATTTGGTAGGATTTACAGTACAGCCCATTCTACTAGGATAATGCTACTAATATACATGCCGTCAGCAGACAACGCAGCTATCATGTTCGAAATGTTTTTATGTGCACAAGCTATCTTTAGATCGATGATAAATATAACCCAACTCAAGTCCTGATTATCTCGAATACACAAGCAGTTGATATTCTGACAATCCATTATTAGGCTAATAAACTTACGATTACTACTGCGTCGGGTGGCCTTCTCCTTATTACATATTGTCACTTGCACATTACGACATTATTAATCTTCGGCCAAGATGGTAATCTTAGCCACTACGTGTGCCTATTGTATGGCTATAGAATACACAACCTGAATTCGGGTTCATGCAGATCTTTTTTTTTTTTTGTGTTATGCCCAAGTACTCTTAACGTTGTCTCCCGGCTCCAACCACTATGATATGATTGCAAACATGCTGTACTTTATGTCATGATGGAGTTTTTCTATCAACGAACTTCAATCTTTTTTGGGGTATTGTAAAATGAATGTTGTTATATAAATATAAATTACTATAGATTTATTTTACGGAAACTGGAGCGGCCCACTTGACGTCGCTAGTATATAGATGTAAGCTTGCTTCATAACAGGTTTCTCTTTTTTGCAAAGCAATTAAGGTTTGCTTGAATCCGTCTTCGACATCATGACCAATGTTCGTATGATTTCAGTGCGTGTGTGTGTGTGTGAGACAAACATGAGATTAAGGCGGGAGAGAGGCTGGCTATTGTACAGTATACTAGTAAGATTACCTAGTTGTCGCTGCAATCCGAATGCCAATTGTGTAAAGAGCTTGGCAAAATACATTATTAGTTCATTTTACATGCAAAATCCATCTGGTATAAATGCCCATGTGTCAATGCCCTAGAAGCCATTCTTTTCTTTTTTTCCTTCTTCTTTATACCAAACCACACAGCATGCCATACTCCAATCGAACTTCTTTCATGACAGCAGAGCAGGACTCTCCACGATCATCTCATAAAACATCCTTGGAGCACAATCCCACAACCAACTTTTATCATAACGAGTTGCACTTTTATGGGAAATCGACATTGCACTCACATCAGAGCCAGCATGATAAATCCACGACAGAAGCTCAGCTATCGCTATCCTCATCCATCTCAGAGGACATTGAGTCCAGCCACACAGTGATCAATGGCTCATCACAGACAGTATACAGCTTACCGGAGCATCACACGATGCACAAAGCAACAACCGGTGGTAAAGCCGAGGCTGATCCGAATCACTACACCACCATCATCGATTCATCAGCCACCACTACAGCAGCATCCGCATTGCCAGAGCTAAAGACATACCCCATAGCTTGGGTACTTTTGTTTTGTATCGTGCTTATTCGTGCTGCTGTTGCTATCTTTTCCAACACATTCAGTCCTATTCCATCAGTTACAGCTGATTTTATGGGTATTTCACTATCCAGCATCAATTGGCTGTACAATACAATGGCCATATGTTACATTGTAGCAAGTTGCTTTACCAGTTATCTGTACAAAAAGATAGGCGTGAAATGGTCGGTAAGTGTTTCGTGTTGGAGTGCTTTGGTTTGAGCTGTAGCTGTACCTAACGATAGTCTCATTGCAGCTGTTTCTCTCGGGATTCATTCTATCCGTTGGCTGCTGGATCAGATGGATTGCTGTAAGAATCAACCCACCCTCGTTTCCTATACTAATGTTGGGTCAAACCATCGCTTCACTCAGCTCTCCTATCAGCTTGAATATAATGACAACGGTAAGCATATCTTTTTTAAAGAAAAACATGGTACAATTCATTAAAGACGGCACAAATTAGTTTGCGGTGATCTGGTTTACTGAGAATAGGAGAGCAACGGCTGGCATGTTTATTGGTAAGTGTTTCCCACCATGCCACTATCATCCCACAACCTCGGTTAATCATGATGCTTGTGGTTTCAATAGTCTCCAACTATGGTGCCATTATTGCCATGTTCCTTATGCCTGCTCTTGCTACAGGCAAGGATAAAATCGAGTTGACAGTAAGATTTATTACTTTGTTTTACGGCTCGCCTGTTCATCTATACACATAGGTGATTGTCGTAGCTAGCATAGCTACTGTTGCCACAATTCCATTTCTCTTTTTCCCTGTCAAACCACCTACGCCTGCTTCTCATGCTGCCGCTGTTACAGAAGCCCAAACAGGAGTATCTGATAAACCCCAATTGACACTACTTCAGGGAACAATGCTTTTGTTAAAGAATCCTCATTTCTTGATCCTCCTCATCATTCACAGCTTAAATATTGGTTTATCTATTGCTTGGAATGGTTTAATGAATCAGGCCATCGCTCCTTATGGATACGCTGATAATGAAATTGGTAACATTGCTGCCATTGGTGTCGTTGGAGGAACATTTGGCTGTCGTAAGTGCTCGTAATAGAATCCATGTTGGATGATTGCATGATTTTAATAGTATCCATTTTGTAGTCATGTCAGGACCTATCATTGATCGTACCAAACAACACAAGGTACTCTTAAAAATCATGGCTCCTTTGATGTTTAGTACGTACGTAGCTTTTATATTTGTTGGTAAGATGATTAGCATTATTGGTCATAAGCATACGTCTTATACACACATTTATTGCAGTCAAAAAAGACTCCTTTGCCGCCATCTTGTATACCAACATGCTCAGTCAGTTCTTTCTTAGTTTTATGGTCCCTGTTTGTGTCGAACTGGGCGTTGAAAGTAAGCCATTTCAAGTCAATGCCATTGCCTATGTTAGCTAACATTACATAGTCTCCTACCCTGTTACGGAGTCCCTCTCTACATCTATTCTGTGGCAAGTATCTCAACTCGTAGGCTTTATTCTAGTGCTTGTCATGGATCTGTTTCGTGATGTTAACGGAGAGCCCAAGGACAATCTTTACAAGGCACTGATTTTCCAAGCAGCTATAGCCGGTGTTTGCTTCTTTTTCTCCATGATTTTCGATGGGCCTATGGCTAGAACCGAGGCATTAAAAGTTAAGGAGAAAGCAGCGGCTGCAACCGCTCAATCTGAAATCATTGCGACTAATACATCAATGTCTCAATATCATTATGACTCTGCTGATACAATGCAAACTTTGACAGAGGCAAATCAGGCCAGAACTCAACGTTGTAAAGAGGAAGTCTAAGCTGGTTTTGTATATATCTCTTATCTATCGTCGTCATGTACATAACATACAGTGAGAACGGTAAATTTTGTCTGTACCGCACACATTTATTTCTTATACCATTAAAAAAAGTTGTTTGATATCAAAGTAATGAAATAAACGACTTGAATAGATAAATCTACCTTGCTTAAGCAGCTTGCTGCTTGTTGTATTTTGATCTTTTGTGGAAAACTCGAAGAATAACTTTTGGATTGCGTTTATAGCGTATGGGAACAAGTTGCATTTGATGAACACTTGTAAGATGCTGTCTCAAGGCTGACTTGTATTTGAACAAGCTGTTGCAGACATCACACTTGTAATCATTGCTGTTTGAATTTAGGTTTGGTAGTTTGCTTGTACCTTGCGGCTTTATCTTGCTTCTTTTCTTGCCAAATGGCTTAAAATGTTCCAAAGGTGGTAGCAGACTTTTCTTCTTTGTAGGAAAAGCGACTGGTTTAGATTTTGGCAAGGATGTATTGAATATGATGCCTCTTGATCTTGTTGTAATAAAGTTGTGTAGTTCGCGCAAATGCGTCCTAAATTTGTCTTGGTCCTCACATTGCATTTCGCAGTAATGACAGTAGTTTTTTGCTTTGTGTAGGTCGGTTCTCATCTTGCCATTGCCGCCTCTCTCTTGCTGCTCGGGTGCCGTACCCATATCAAGGGCGGTCTGTAATGCATCAGAAGGCGCTGCTATTTTTGTTGCATCTGCTGACTGTAATAATAGACTATCATGACCCGATATGCTTGAATGAGCCTCTATTTTATTAGATACCGGGTTCGAATGATCGCCCGCGATAAAGTATGTTGATGTCGGATGTTGTTGCTCGTTTTGTTTAGAATCTACCAGAATATTGTGAATTACTGTAAAATGGGACTTGTAGGAACTCTTTGATGGATAGGTTTTCTCGCAAGCACTACAATAATAGTTAGGGTCATGAATATCTGGCTTGACATGGAAATGCTTGATTCTGGATCTCGGATGCTGAGTTGTGATATGCGCCACATAAGTCGAATAATCGAATACAGTTGTGTTACATGCACTGCAGTAGTACTCTGATTCTGTGGTGTTGACGGCTGGAATTTGAGCTGTAATTTTTCTGACAGTGATATTGTGAATACTCCGCAAATGGGTTCTATATTTCCTTTTGGAAGAATAGGCCATTTCGCACGCCTTGCAATAGTAGTTTGGTTCATAGATGTCTGGCTTGGCAGTGATATGTTTGATCCCGAGTTTTGAGTGATGAGATCTGATGTGTGTCAAGTAATTCATGTATTCTTTGATCGACAAATTACACGCATTGCAATAGTATACTGGCTCTGTTGGAGAGCTCATCACTGGAATTGGGAGTTGGTTTTGCGTTGGCTGTGCAAGAACCATTTTGTGAGTTAATCTTAAATGCTTTTTGAATAAAAGTCGTGTGCCATATCTACGTTCACAAGCCTTGCAGTAATAGTTGGGATCATGCACATCTGGCTTCAAGCTAAAATGTCTGATCTTCGTCTTTGAATGAGCTGTTTTAATGTGCCTTTTTAGCGCTCTTCCATCTGGTAAGTATTTGTTGCACCCGCAACAATAATGATTAGGCTCTGCTTCCAGCTGGTCGACGTTTTCCAACATTGTTATTCTTATCAGTTTATGAATTGCTCGTAAATGCCCTGTATACTGCAGTCTTGATGCAAAGTGTCTTTCACAGGCATTGCAATACCAATTGGGGTCGTTAACATCTGGCTTCAAGTGGAAATGCTTGATTCGGCTTTCACAATGGGCTGTTAAGACGTGCTTCCTGAATGACACTTGATCCTTCATGTATTGATTGCAACCGCAGCAGTAATAACTTGTCTTTGTAGAGCTTTCAAATTGTTGCTGATCCACATTCTGAGTGTTGAAGTGATGTGTCCGTCGTAAATGTGCAACATACCCGGCCCTCGTCTCAAAGCGTCTCTCACAAGCGTTGCATACGTTGTCAGGGTCATCGATATCTGGTTTACAGTGAACGCTTTTGATACCTTCCTCCGAGTGATTTCTGAAGACGTATTGGATGAATCGGGTGTCCGTTGGTATATTGTCGTTGCGTCCGCGGCAATAGTGTTCGTCTGCAGTAGCATCCTCATCAGCTTCTGTATGGCCCAATACGGTGAGTGTATCTCTCAATGGTCAACCTAGACTTATACTACCTTGAATCGTTGCGCTCTCCTGCACCACCGCGTCCGGTTGATTCATAGTTACTGGCTCTCCTTTTACAGTGGCTTCATCAACATCCTCTCCTTTGGCTGGATAATTAAGATATTGTGCGTCGCTGGTAGAGTAGACTTGATCCATGCCACCTTGCTCTCTTTTTCGCTTTGAACCTATAGCGATTTGGGGATCGAAGCGGCAATCAGGATGCGCTTGAGCCAAGAGTTCAAATGCACCGTCTAATGTGTCAGATTCCAACTTGATAGCTGGTTCTTCCGTATCAGTTTCTATATGAGCTGTCCAAGACGGTCTGCTGTCGTTGTATGTATCACTACCTGACATCTACATGATAAGAATACTGCTGTTTGCATGGCAGCAAATCCCTTACTTACTCATAAAATGCAACTCGGCGGAAAAAAGACGTCAGGCATGACAATCTCTCAAGTGTTGCAAGATATAACCCACTCAACAAGCCACTCTGGACATTTTTCGTTTCATGCATAAAATAGAACCTCAACATTGCTTGACAGGCTGACTTCTTAATACATGCCCGACAGTAGTTATTGTTGCCTGTGTAGTTGGGCATCAACTCAGGATTTGCATTAGGGCCAGCATATTTGGGATGGCAACTTAGGTAATGTTCTCTGCGACAGGGTCTTTGATAAGTTCTTTTTTTGCTGAATGCAATTCCACAAATTTTGCAGTAATAGGAAGAGACTATGCGCAAGGGTACTTCGACTTCAGTTGTCCTTCGACTTAATCACATCATTGGTTATATTGGGATCGTCAAGTAACTTGGCACAGTAGTTGGCAATGTTGCTTTCTGCTTTAAAGAGAGGATCATCAGGAATCTTGTTTATGAAAATGTTCTTGGTTTCTGCCTTTTTTTATGGCATCTATTGTCGTTTCTTCTTGTTTCACGCTTACAATACAGCTGAGCTTCTTCTTGATAGTCATTCTACAAATGGTTTTATAGTTGCGAGAGGAAAGAAGACGCATGTACATGTCGCATTATTGACACGAAATTTCAAGCTCATCACAGGTTGATGTTTATTCCAAGTATTGCTAGTCTCAAGGTATGTGGCAAACAGTTGTATTAGTTACTATCATGCTTGACGTACTTTCTTGTGCTTGAATTTCATATGATGGACCCTCTTGCAATGCTTTCGATAGCTCCTGCTAGATTTTTTATGTTTTTTGCATACACAGCAATACCAATCACGATTGTGTGGATCAGGAAGAAGGGTATCATCTGAGGTGTCTTTAGCTTCATCTTTTGAATTTTCCTCCACGTATAAATAGTGGACTAGGCGCAAATGTATCCGGTAGTTCCAGTTTGATAAAAATGTAGTTTGACAGCTGCGACAATATTCATGGGCATTAATATCAGGCGATATTCTGTTGAGGTTGGGTATAGTTTCTGCATATGGATCAGTGGGTGTAACATCTACGATGGCCCTAGATCCTTGTTGATTGAGATCTGCAGAGCCAAAGGACTCATCCACTTCTTCTATCTTAACTTCTCCATCTTTGATTACGTGCGAATCTTTCAAATGACCTTGTAATTGAGTTTGTGATGGAAATTTGGTCTGGCAAATCAAGCATGCGTATCCCAGATCAGACAGTTTCGGCAGCCTTTTGTGCTGTAGTAACATCTTCCTATGATAGTGCTTTAAATGCCTCACATACTTGGCGTTATTTTTGTACTGTTTGTCGCAGTAATAGCAGTAATTGAACGGGAGCGTTATTGTGGGCATTTTGTTGGGATCCGCGCCATGTTCGTGCACTTGATGCCTGTAATATAAATGTCGTTGATAAAGCTCTTGCGTCAAGTAGGTGATATTGCAAGTCGAGCAATAATTTATGGGGTCGGCAGCTGATAACTGATTCAAGTGATGTTGGCTCTGTAAATGATTCTGATGTTCCCATGATGCCATGAAATATACTTTGCACACTTCACAATAATAATTCAAGTCAATAGGGCTTGATCCAGTGCCTAGCCCTTTTATTTGATCGTATTGCGATGATATATGATGCACCGATTGTATATGCTGTTGGTAGTACATGACAGAAACGCATTCTAGTTCGCATGGATGACAGTAGGTGTTGAATTTGTCAAGACTAGGCGGTAATTCAGGGTGCTTCGTCATGTCGCAATCCTGATCTTTGTTGTGAACCACTTGCAAATGAATTCGAAAATAGCTGTAACTTGTGGTGGACTCGAAACAAAGATTGCACTGATAAATTGTAACGCCTGAAAGCAAACTGTCATAAGTACTCTGGACCGCAAATCTGGATTAACATCAATTATATACTACTTTCTAATATGGGGTTCTTCGGCAATGCCTCTGTATTCTCAATCAGGGTAGTTAGGGTTATATTTGTAGACGGCATATGGCTGTTTTCGTCGATACGCACTTCGTTGTAACCAATGCCAATTTGAGGCATACTACTCATAGGATTAGTAAGAGGTACGGATATATATACACCTTATCTTTGAAAATGCTTACGGACTGTCCATCTTTCTTGTGCATTCGCGAGCCTCTTCAAGCGCATGGTTTACTAAAGCGCTGTTGTCTACTACATTTTTTTCGTCGTGAACTGCAGACTGGATGGTATTTATATAGTTATCAATATCAATACTTTGGAAGCTCATAAAATCGTTCTATTTGGTGATCTCCTAAGTGAGAAGATGCGGTAGCGAAAAAAAAAAGTGTTAAATGAAACCTACATGATCCTTTCCTTGCTTTGCTGCATAGAGGTAGTTTAAAAAATCTGATCAGTTCGGCCGCAAGCCACTCTCCTAGAGCTTTGGCAGTCTGTGGCACTTGCAACAACTGATTATAATGCAAAGGGCGTACCAATGTTCCTTAGAGCTAAGTATTAAGTCATGGGTGCAAAGCCATAGATAATTTGCAAACCATTTGTTATTCATTTTCCTAAGAGTTTGAATCGAAATGTACTGTTCAGGAACGAAAGTTTACCTAATCATGCCAACACTCAATGACTCAGTCAAGGGAAAAAAAGCACAAACAAAAGCCAAATGGAATGTAGTATGAATTAAAAATTGTCTTGTTGCAGGCTATTCTACATGTATCGATTGTAAATGAAAATTGTATAGTGGTTTATTATTATCCTGCGGCAGCTGCGAACATTCGTATGACCTGCAATGTTAGACTAATAAGTTGTAACAATTACTGACAGATCTGTCGCCTGCCAAACGTTATTTGCAAGATCAGCTCTCAAGTTGTGCTGATTCTGCAAATAGTATGTGAAGTCCATTCTTTGTCTGGACCTTCCTCATTACTATTGCAAAAGACGATATCTGTTCATGACATATGCACCTATTTGAATGCGTATTTTTCGTATAGGAACCACGCATACAAAGGCTATAATACACTAGCTGTGCACATCCACTATTAAAGTACTGATATAATTTACATCTCAAATTAGAGCAGGCTCACCAGTCTACCTGGGCAGCATCTTTTGGGCACAGTTCTTTTCTTTTTTGGAGAATATTCAATCCTTCGTAGTTTACAATAAATCCTCGTAGGGCCAACTCAAGCTCATATTGGCATACGCAAGCAAAGGAGTGCTACCCAAACATTTAATGATTGACCATCAACAGAAATTGATTCCTTCTTCAATTAGATTTTCGCCTTTCGGCATCTCACTTCTGTTTACAAACGCTATTATTATGAAACAAACTAGCGTAGCAGTTGCTTTATAAGACTGTCAGTAGAGCAGCCTCCACAAAAGACTGTATCAATTTATGTGGGAGCACAATCCTACTATGAAACGGTCCAATATGACTTGTAGACGAACGGAATCGTAGGAGGGGGGTATAACTTGGAATCATTGCGCGCAATTTTTTCTCTGCTTGGTTTACTTTCTCTTTTTTCTCTTATAATTTCTCTTTGAATTTCGATTTTGAAATTCGAGCTTTGAAAGTAGCAAGTTACTATGACAGTTTTTTGCGTAGAAAATGATGGTGCAATTTGATTTTAGATTGAAAGCGGTGATGATGAGGAATTGGAGATTTGAGAAAATTGCAAATATTGGACAGATGCTGTTGGTAAAACTTTTTAGATTAGTATATAAACCTGGGTCATATGTCTATTAAAAGTTATAGAGGATACTTTGGTTGAGTAGATGATGTTTGACTTGAGGCTATTGAGGACAGTGTGGATGAGTAATGAGAAAAGATAGTAAAAATGAACAATTTTCAAAGGGCTGTACCGCTGGATTCTACTATAGGCATTTTATGTAATAATAGTATATGCAAAAAGCATGTCGGAAAAATGTGAGCGGAAAGGGTTTGCCAACAAAATCGAGTGAATCATGTAATCTTATCTATTTGGAAAAAAAAGACATAATCAAATAGAGCCTTCTTGGAATACCGAAGCCTGGAATACAGATTGTTTCTTTTTTAAGGTTACTTATTGACGTATCATTTGATCTATATACTTCTGCAAGCAAAAATAATTATGATAAAGAGATATATAAATGGGAGGGAGGAGACAGTGGAAATAGGAGGTGATATACATATGTATATTTTGGTAGCTAACCCAGACGGGCGCTTCTTTGTAATGATTCGCGCTACATATGCTTCAATCATGCGGATTGAAACATTAGTATAGGATATAAATAGCCTTCTTTTTGACAGGTATAAAACGTTAGTGAAAATATCTGTCTTTATTTCTTCCTATACTCTTATAAATCCACCATTTAATCCTAATACTGCTTTAATAATGTTTATATATATTATATAGTAAGTATTGCTCATGGTTAAGGACCTACAAATAGTAACACCAACCTGCCCATTACTAATACATCTGTCTTCTTCCCACTATAATGCCATTGTACTCCCATTACATTCTTGAAGTTATAGTTGAAGATTACAATAGTGAATGTTTACAAACCCCAGAGAGTCTTGCATCAGATCAATGCAGTGTATCCAAGGATCTTTGTTCGATTCAGTTATATTTATGAGGTTGAAGTAGAACACTGTTGTATTCGCCAGTATGCGAGATATTTCATGCTTTGGTATTACAATGTGTTTAAAGCATCCCGTGCAGCATGCTATCTTTATCTTTTACTGCAAGTCCAATTTCATTGATTTTTTGAAGCATAAAGTATCAGAAAGATTGAAGCTTGGCTTATACAACTGATGGGCATATCTGCAGCCTCGCCGTAAGGCTCCGCGTAGTACAAGCTCAATTCCATTATGCACATTTGACACTCGGACTTTCTCATACACACTACCACTGTGTGTGACTTGTTTTTACGATAAACTCGAAGGCAATGCAGCAAACTGTCTGATTCTGCAGCTCTTTTGATTAGAATCTTTACGAAATACCACCAAATGCCCATTAAAATGCCCACGAAAATGCCTACCAAAAAACTTATCGGCAATCCAGCTTTGAATCTTATCCACAACCTAAAGCTGTTAGGATTTGATGACTCCAAGTATTGCAAAGGCACCTTCAAGTTGAACAAAAAGCTCTTCACTGATCGAGCCACCAACAACGACAAAGCTTTGGAGTACATAAGTCTGTTTCTATTCCGCAAAGTCGACAAACTTCGTGTCAAGAATGAACTGCTGCCAACTTTGGCCAATGGAGGCTGGTGGTATTTTATCCACAAAATCTTTAAATGGCTCCAGGAAATCCGCAGAGAGACAGATCTATTCAAGCATGTCCCTCTTCGTGAAAGTGAATTGCGTACCAATCAAGGCGTAAATTTGATCAAGGTCATGGCTGCGTTCTCCACTTATGTCATCCAAAGCACTATGAAACACGCAGGTAAGTTGAATTTTAATACATGATTGGAAACTATCTAAACAACAACCATTTTCAGATGTTGGCAAGATCTCAACTTTGCCTAAGGCTGTAATTCAGGACAGCATTGTTCAAGCAGATCAATCCTCTGATTTGAATTCAGAAGTCAGCAGCACTCATGTCAGCAAAGCAACCAAGGCAACTGAAGAAATCAACGCAGAATTATCTTCTTCGCCACCACCACCTCCACCATCTCCACCATCACAAAATACTATTCCTCTGGAATTACACTTAATCAGGCGCTTCAATGGCCATATAGGATCCATCTTTCGTAATCCGCACTCTATGCTGTCAAATCCAGTCAACCACGAACCAGCTGTCGTAGAAGAGTCATTCACCCTAGCTCCTTATGGACAACCATCCAGCTCAGTCTCCTTTGAATCATTGAGAGCTTTAGAAGAATCGTCCACTTCAGTGCCTATTGAACAACCAAGAATTGTGGAAGAAACACCGACTACAGTCATTCCTGAACATTCAGAAACTATAAACGAATCTCCAAGCACAGTGTCTGTTGAGCAGCCGTCAGCTGTAGAAGAATCATGCATTCCAGCCGTCCCTAACCACTCAGACACATTAAGCATAGTCTCACATTTTACTGATCAGCCAAACTTTACGGAAGAACTATATAGCTCCGTTCATGTTGAAGAACCAGGCACCGTTGCTACACCAGAAGTTGCTGCTGAAGCACTCTCACTCAACACTGCTACAAGTAGCTCAAGCTGCCCTGAACTTGGCACAACAGAATCCCAAGTTCCCAATGTGAATGTGTCAAATACACAAGATCTCATGAACCTTATGTACTACCTTCCTGGTAGTACTGAAATTGCATCACCCATCTATATTCCACAGCTTTTTACCCCAAATCAACAACGGGATGTACCTGATATAACAATGCCATATACCGCTTCCACAACACAAAATACCAGCTCAAGAAATATCTTTAATCAGTTCAACTACATGACTGAATCGCACCAATTGTCATTTTCCCACAATCCCTCGTGTTATGATCCAGGCACTGCATCGGTATTACCCCCCTCGTCCTGTACCAAACGAAAGCTTGAGCAAGATGACGACCAAGATGAAATTGTGGTGCCTTGTTCTCCCCCTCGCCAGAGAAGAAGAGTTGTGTATGACGATCGCGATGAAGGCGCCACGACACTTACAACAAATGAGATGAATCTTGTGCCACCACTCATGAGCGAAGATTTCAGCATTTAATTGAATCACTTCTAGGCGTTAAATGGCCTCTGTCTCAACTATATGTATTATAAAGAACAATTGTAAAGTGAAGTGTAAATATCAAAGTTTTATTATTGTATTGAATAAAAGTATAAATATCTGTAAATTTACATTTTTTATCGACGTGTTGTGCTCGCTTCCCAACTGCCGTGCTGAATCAAGGTTTGTTAACCGGCATAGCCAGCTGTCTCTCGTAACTGTCATCACAGGGCTTGAGGAAGATGCCAGGCGTCCTTGGCTTCGTGTTGAATTGTAGATATTGTCATAAGAAATAGCCGAGAGACATCAACGCATCAAGAAGCATTTGGATGATTGCCTGGTCAGTTTGGAGCGGGGGGGGGGGCAGCGGTTCCACGTGTCTCTCAGAGACCTCGAAATTGGTTCTTTATACAAAATCAGATACCATAACAACTGATGAAAAGCGAATATAGCGCAGTAAATATTGATACGTTCATACAAAGGGCAGATCAGGATACCTCTGATTAAGGGTGTGTTTATTGATCCAGACAAAAGTAACTCATGTTTAGGCAACTAAAATATTCTCAAGTATGTATCAAGAAATTATGATCTGTCTTAATTTGTATACTAATTCATTATGGCCTAGCTGTTACCCGCCTCATGTAAACGTATCTTCCATCTAGCCAGAGCAGGTCAGTTATTTTGTTTTACGCCATCAGTTTGAAGATGCAGGTACTGTTATTAAGCTCCTTTCTTTGGCGAACTGGTCTATTTTATACCAGCCTCAGTAATTTCATAATGGGAGCAAGCATTCGAGCTATTTTGGTAGCCAAGTTACCTTTATGTCTCCACTTATTACATGTTGAAAAATGATCAGCTCGTTTATTTTATAGGGTTCATCCGTAAATAATGTTCTAGATCTTTACTCTGTCATTATAGGACCCAATGCCAACTTGTACTTGATCTGTTGAGCTGTCAATCTTTCGCGTTTCATTTTTCAGTCAGCGTGATGCGGATGTTCTTGTTTCACACTTGTGGTAGCGATTCAGGTTCTTGGGATTGTATTTGAGGCAGTGTTTGGGATCTCTTGGGTGTATAGCGCTTTTTGGCGGGCTCTAGGAAATCACTGGGATGAAGGAACATGCAGCGATCCATAAATGTACATTGCTCTCCCATTCTACACAAGGGTTAAAATACAATCGAAAATGAAATAAACGCATGTTACTGCCTTACCTGCACTCTTTGATGGGATGTGAGTATTTACAGTGGTTGTTTGTGCAATAAGGCCAGTGCACACAACGCGATTTCCATGTTGGAAAGTGAGTCTGAGATTGTCTCTCAATACGTTCAGCCTTGGTCCAAGGCTTTTTGTACACGGTATCCATGGTGGCAGCACGCTTGGGTTTAGGACTATACAACAGATACATGTTACTACACTGCGCACCTGCTTCTCTTTTGTCCTCCTCCTCACTTACTTGTTTTCCTTTCCAGGATGGACAAACTTGCAATTCTTGTTTGTGCAGTTGGGATAATACGTGCACTCTACAGTCGACATGAAAGGTGTAGCTGATTTGGGTGATTCTACTATTGCTGGCTTCTTATTGTTATTGCTGTTGGCATACATCTGATCCCAGGACACATCAAATGGAGTGTTGGCATCTGCAGTGCTGATCTGAGAAGGCTTCTTGCTATCGCTAATATCTCTTGTGAGTTCAGTTGAATTTGTGCTGGAAACAGACGAAATAGCAGAGGGCGATGAAAGCACATTGTCCTCAATCTCAACCTCAATGTCAGAATCAGACTCGACATGTTGTTGTTGTGGCTGCTGTTGTTGTTGGTTTTGGTGTTGCAACAACTGATATGCTGCCGTCGCCTCTAACGAAGCCAAGTTGGTTGTGATGGTGGGAAGTACCTCCTTGTTGATCGCGCTTTGAAGTTTGGCAGTAGCAGTTTTCATAGCATCCGAATACTCATCATACGATGTGAGTTTGCTGATATATTTACGAGATGCAGAAATAGTGCTGGCTGTAGTAATCTCGTACTGTGAGAGATTGTCGCTGGATGCTGACTTGGTAAGATTTGCCATTTGCTTCTTACGACATACTTCCAATGTCTGCTGATAATCTTCAGTTGCAACAAGAGCAACAACATGTTTCTGAGCGGCTACAGTGCACTCGGCTGTAGTAGCTTCATAGGCAGCAAGAACAGGATTAGATGGCTCACAACGCTTGGCAAGTCTCTCATGGTATTCAGCCAATGCTTCAGTATATTCAGGGCCTGCTACGATGTGCTTGATATTTTGACAAGCATCCATTTCAACAGATGCGGTAGTGGCTTCATAAACGGCAAGGAATGGCTTGGGAGGTTTAGGCATAGCGGCGACAAATGTTTGAGCTTTCAGAGCAGTGATAGCAGTGGTGGCCTCGAATGCAGCAAGGAAAGGTCTAGGTGTCTTGGGTAGGGCAGCAATGTATTGACTAGCTTCCAATGCGGTGGAAGCAGTAGTCGCTTCAAATGCAGCAAGGAAAGGTCTGGGTGCCTTGGGCAATGCAGATACATATTTGCTGGCCTCTAAAGCAGTAAGGGCAGTGGTGGCCTCGAATGCAGCAAGGAAAGGTCTAGGTGCCTTGGGTAGGGCAGCAATGTATTGACTAGCTTCCAATGTGGTGGAAGCAGTGGTCGCTTCAAAGGCAGCAAGGAAGGGTGCCGGTGCTTTAGGTGCCTTGGGTAGGGATCCGATGAATTGTTGAGCTTTTAGAGCCATGCTAGCGGTTGTGGCTTCGTAAGCTGCAAGCACTGGTTCAGGAGCTTTTGATTTGACAAGAGCAACATCTTGATCTGTTTCAAGAGTAGCTGCAATAGCAGAAGCAGTGGTAGTGACAGCAGCAGAAGCTGCAACTGCAACTGCAACTGCACTCTTAACCTTGACCTCTCTACTGGATTCGGCATGTCTGGATGTACCCTCCTCCTCCTCCTCCTCCTTCTTCTTCTTCTCCTCTTTGAATTCAGTGCTGATCGACTCAACTGGAGTTGGTTTATAGTTGGCGGCATCTCTCAAGACAATGGCGAGGGTTGCTTCATATTGAGCAAGGAATGGTTCGGGCTATAAAGCAAACATGGAAAATGGCGTCAGTTTGGGTGGTGTGACAATGCAATGCTTCCCTATTACCTTTACTACTACGACGGAAGCACCCGACTCTTTGTCTGTCTTTACTACTTCTTTGGCCTTCTTCTCAGGCTTTGTAGAATCAGTGCGCTTCTCGTTATCAACTGATTTAGTGATTTTGGTTTGACTAGGAGCATCATCTACATGTACATTTGGTAAGTCAAATGTTGGGTGTGTACATTGCAGTAGAGTATCGCTATGAATACGGAAGATTCTCTCACCTTGTTTGACTTCTCTGCTTCCATGTTGCTGAATGGTGGAAGGAGTTTTCTTGTTTCCTGAGCAGTCTGTCAGTCAGTGAAGACATACATGTCAAACTAAGCTTTCTTTACCGAAAAGAACAATGTAGACACACACAGTTCCCACAAGAATACAAGCAATTGTGCCCAAAGTTGCTCTTGTAGCAAGCAAAAAGATTTTTTCAAGTAAATTAGGCATTGTCGCGCAAGTCTGTAAAAAGAAGAAGAAAGAAATACTAAAAGATTTTTCGCTGCAAGATTAAAGGTATCCTGTCCATCATCGTCAAACCGCAAATTTTTTTCTTTTACCTTCCTTCTGACTTCAAGATCCGCATCAGACATACCTTGAAGGTTTCCTGGTAAAATCAAGCCAACACGGATTCACTCAACCTCGCTCTTTTGCTAGGTAATGACCAGCCTCGTGTCTTGAATCACTCTTGACTTGGTCTGATATTTATTGTATATCAACCCAACCTGATCCTTTTTCTTGTTTGAAGGCGGGAATAAGGTTTGGTAACTAGGTGTGGCAAAAGCATTTGAGAGTTTCAAAGTGCTGATGTGACCCTGGAGGTTGGGATCCCGTATTCACGCAAAGGAGATTCCATGAACGGAACGACAGCACAGTATGTAGGCATGGTTGAGTTTTCGGTTCTGTTCAAGCATAGCATCAAGGAGCCCATGATGTGATGCTGAATCTTGTCGGCATTTGAGACATTCAAGTGAAAAAAAGTTCATACCCGGAGCAAACAGTTTCACTAAAAATCCCTACCTAAACAAGGCTTGGATCCGTATAAAAGAACCTGCAATTGCATCTGCTCTCTCTTTGCTTTATGCTCTGGCAGATCAACAAACAGATGCACTGCACTCAAGGCAACATGCATCTGAATGTAGCGAAGCTGTACGGTGCGATTTAGGATCTCTTTCGTCCATATCAGTGCACACATCTGAGGTCTCTCTCTTGTACATCTGAGGTTCAATGCCCTGCCGTTAGTGTACCATTTAAATAGTGCAACAACCGGATCTGATCCCTTCCTTTTCTTTTATTTCCATTTCAACTTTGGTTTGAACAAATTACTTACCATGAGCAGAGACGATGAATATGACTATCTCTTTAAAGGTAGTTCCATATGGGCATCCTATCTGTGCGCTTCTATATTAACCCCCTTACTCTTTCACAGTTGTTTTGATTGGTGACAGTGGTGTCGGAAAAACCAATTTGTTGTCTAGATTCACAAGAAATGAGTTCAACTTGGAGTCAAAGAGTACTATCGGTGTAGAGTTTGCCACTCGTAGTGTTCAAGTCGACAGCAAGACGGTGAAAGCACAGATTTGGGATACAGGTACAGTGATACATGTTCATATATTGTTGTTTCTCTCTACATCCCATCCGATCCAATCTCCGGGAAAATGAGATTCGCTTTACAGCAAGGCTAACACGATGTCTATGTAGCTGGTCAAGAGAGATACCGTGCCATTACCAGTGCGTAAGTATCATGTGTGATTGACAGGATACTGAAAAAGGTACTTATATCTCAGCAGCTACTACCGAGGCGCTGTAGGTGCATTGTTGGTTTACGATATCGCCAAATATGCGACTTATGAAAACGTGATGCGCTGGTTAAAAGAACTACGGGATCATGCTGACTCTAACATTGTTGTCATGTTGGTGGGTAATAAGAGCGATTTGCGACATTTGCGTGCAGTCCCAACTGAGGAAGCAAAACAGTTTGCAGGTAAAAAGGATGCACAAGAGAGTGATCTACCCCTTACCGCTTTATTTATGCTCTTTTTTTTTTTTTACAACTCTAGCTGATAATGGTTTGTCATTCATTGAGACCTCTGCTTTAGACTCGAGCAACGTAGAGCTCGCATTCCAGAAAATTTTGACAGGTATGCGGACAACCGTTCATGAGATGGGAATAAGAAGATCATTATTGATGTGTGGCTTCTTTTTTGGTAGAAATCTATCGTATTGTTTCCAACAAAGCCCTCGAATCCTCTAATGATGTGATTAGACCAACAGCAGGACAAACTATTACAGTTACTCAGCCATCAGAGAATGAGAAGCAAGGAGGAGGTTGTTGCTAAAGTGTAATCTTTTAAAGATTATTTACACAACTATATACACATATATTATAATATCTTATTTTTCTTTGGGGAGGATCATTCATTTATAACAACATCGTATCATACCCGAAATAAAACTATCATTATCAAAGTATCATGTTGTACGAGCTTTTCTCACTGTAGATTTTTCAGCCTCAAGGGAAAGTTTAATTCAGTTGCCATCCAGCACCATATTAGTTACAATACTACCAAGCCTTTAGGATGCCCAGCAAGCCATGCTAAGCACACTTGGATGATGAGCTGCCCTGAGATGATTTTATCTCTAATTGCATATGAGTGTATTTATGCTTCGGTTGGTTCTCTACTCTCGCTTCGCTTCGGTGAGAACCAATCTGCGCAGCGGCAGCTCACGCTACCGATTGCCCTTTGATCCTCCACTTACACAAGGGAACTCTCGTACTATCTGTGGATTTGACCCTTATGTGATGTTCCACATCCATATACAGTGGAGATACTTCACATACGGGCAAGCAGTGTATTGGTATCACCCCTTTCTAGTCAAGAGTGTGCCTAATATAGTAAAAACTGGGCGCATTTGAGCTGTGTTTTCTCGCGTTCAACACCGCTTTAAATCGTCAGAATACCACCAAACAATTGCTCTCAATTAGCACTAACTTGTTGACACTTTTTGCTCAACTTATTGGGGATCAAAAAAACATGGTCAAAAATCGAACAAAAAGCATGAGGTACCCCTCATGGTTTTCATCAAAAATCAAACGATCGCGTTTTCGACCCTGATAATGAAGGCTTTTACTATAGCATGTAGTAACTCAAAATGCTTCTAACACTACAACGCAGTCCCTGAAATCATCTTTGTGGGACTTTAATATATAGAATTTCGACTCTTTGGCCAGAAACCTCTTTTCATATTTTCATAAATTGCTCAATAAGTTTATTCAAAACATTTACCTTACTTGGTATCATTGGATGTGCCTTGAAAAGTACTTCAACAATGTATTAGGAAGCATAGGGTGATCATCACACTTGATATAGTCGAATCTGGTAAAGTAGTTCAATCAGGTCGAAAATATATCAAAATTTGGCCAATCTGGAGTAGATTAAAATTCTGAGCTTGAATCGATTCTGGCTGCTGGTGGGGCCGGCTGGCAAAGTCAGTGCAGTAATAGATGCTTTTGAAGTGTATGGAAACTAGGTGGTAAATTATATAGCACTATCGTTAGCCATGCTATTTTTCTTACATTCTATATTTAATAACGCCAGTCTGTCAAAATACTTGTTAGATCGATTTCTTTCCTTCTTGAGACTTTGAAAATGTCTAGAGATCAGTAATTTAGCATGTTATGATAAGCCTAGATCATGATTGCTCCCATTTAATTTCAGCTCTCAATCGCGCAAGATCGCTCATTTTATTCTTGATGATTGCATTTGGGAAGCCAAATGCTATATTTATTTTTAACTATGTAGCTCATTTTACATTGAAAGGCAAGCCTATATAGCCAATGTTTGTAGAGGCAGTCCACTAGGGTATGCTTGTGTTACTTTGTGTGATTCATTTAGACATTCAATTTCTCCTAGTGCTCAAAGTTGTATGTATACATCTTCGTCATATCTATTATATACATTTGGAAGCAAGATCTTGAAGTGATCGCATCAAGTAGAATGAAAACTACTTGACAAATTCAGAATCAGGAGACAGTGATGTTCTGATTGCCCAATGTTTATATCTGGATGTGTAATAGATGATTCATCCTGTCTTATACGTCATTTACATGGTCTGCAAATGCTTACCCCAAACATTTGCCACTTTTATTGTCATCATGTTGCTTTGATACCCTGTATTCGAATTGTAATCACAATGTTTTCAATTAATGGCTGCCATCATCATTAAAGGAGAAACGCTATTGATGATGAGATGCATAATACTAAATCAAGAAATATCTTGGCTTTGTATAGGTATACATTTGCCTGCATACAACAACTGCTGGTATAAATTACGCATCCAAATTGGAGCAAATCAGGATCGAGTTGAGCTATGCTTCCAAGTAATTAAATCCTAAATATAGAATATAGCAAGTCTCCATCCAAAAAGATGTCTTGATGACTGCAATCCACTTCATTAACAAGATGATCTCGCCCTAGCATACTTCTGGGTCCCAACTACCTTGTTTGTTAAAAGTAGAGCCTAAGGTTTTTTGTCCTTATATAGAGCATTATTGTAACAAGCAGATCTCAATATGAAGAGGTGTCGGTACATCACCCCGTTGCAAGCTGTATATATCAGGTGCGCCAGAACTAATCAAATTGTTTATCCTTCTCCGCCCCAAAGAATCACATATCAATTTACCCTTTACCCCTTTTCTATTCATATTACACTCTTCTTCTTCCACTCTCTTTATTTTTCTTTGTGATTAATTAGCATTGGAAAATAGGCGAATGATCAATGAGTGTTCACAGTATGCCTGAGGATGACGATTCAATCAACAACGGCATCAGCGTTACAGCATATCCTGATATTGTATACACCATCGAGCCAGTCATCACACATGTCACTTACTTGCTACGAATGGTACGTTGGAAGCAGGGCTATACCCGTCAATCAATTGCAGCGCTGCTTGTTTGGACTTTTGTTTGGTTTCATCCTTTTATTGTTGCCTATACACTACCTATATATATCGCTGTATTTGTGTACTATGGTTTCATGACCGAGACACCCATCCACGAGAAGGCTTCGACCGCCAACGTGCAAGACAACCTCACCGCCAAACTGAAAGAGATTCAATACGAACTATCCATGATGTTACCAAGTGCAGAATTCAAGGATCAATTTAAACAGTACTGTCGATCATTGTTTGTGCTTTCTATTTACCAGAAATTGCTGCAATTCGTTTCGGTCTACACCATTTGGATAACTTGTTTGGGGTTGTTTGGTCTCGACAAAATGATCTGGTGCCTTGGATCCATTGCATTTACTTGGAATAGCCCTTTGTTTAGAGTCATTCGCTATTCATATCACAGGGCAGCATTCATTCTTCGTCATGCCAATCGCGTCATTGTTCCACAAAAGGCCATGACTTCACCACACAAACGCAGCAAGAGCCATGAACATTTCGATCGTTGCTATCATTTCAAGGTGATTGAGCATCAACGCTGGTGGTTTCATAAAGGATGGACAGCTCTGCTATTACCCAACGAAAGACCAGAATGGTAGGCTTTTTTTAAAGTGTATCACATGAGAAAGCATAGAGACTAACAACGTAGCATTCTTACTATAGGTCTGACGAATACCTTATTCGAGTACCATCTACTCAAAAGTTCCAGTTACCGCCTCCCACTACCAAAGTTGATCCAAAAACGCAAAAAATGACCACCATCACATGGCAGTGGGTATCTCAAGAATGGCAGATAGATGATAATCGCAATGTAGACAAAGATGGATGGGAATATGGCAATTGGAATTGGGAATCATGGGGATCCAAATCCTCTGGTTTGCGTGTGCTCACAAGACGTCGGCATTGGGTCAGGAACGCCCGTCTCATCATCAAGGAAGCGGAAGAGGGCTCTTCCCATCATCCTGCACCTATTCACATCAAAAGATCAAGCTCTTGTTCAACTTCGACTTCTGTATCATTATCTTCTACATCTTATTCGTCATCTGTGGATTCATCGTCGTCTTATCTATGCACGACACCTACATCCTATACCTCCAACACAACAACAGATCTCCTTCACAGGTTTCAAACAAAGTCGTATTCCACGAGTACCATCAGTCAAAATCACCATCAAACTGTGGAACCAGCATCGCCATTTTCTGATACTGCTTCCACTGTGGATAGCCATTTCTGGTTGCGCCGGTAAAAAGACTCACTAGAGTTTTTGTTTTGATCATTCATCATCCACATTATCACCCTCAATTTTGAAACTGTTCTATCATTGTATTACTTAATCTTGTACCATTTGCTTAAAACTATTATACACACACTTAATGCCTTATACAACTCTATACACATTGCTTTTCATTCCCATAAAAATGAATGCGTCTAATAAACTCCCAATTTTTGGCTGTATTGCTACACACTAGTGATACTTTGGACTAGTGCCATGATGATTGTATCCTTACACCAAGTGCAACATCTCCATGGCCATCAGCCAAGCAAGTTGAGCCAATCGCACTGTCATAAAAATCGACAATGGATACAATCAACATTTGATTTAATTTTTCGTTTCAATTCTAGTTACAAATTATGAAAAGATGTAGGAATCACCAGCCCTCTATTACCCTAGTCAGGGACAAGATAACAGATAGGCACTAAGACATTCGTACTCATTCTCAACCTGGGTTGACACTCAAAACCGACTCATTAAAAAGAGTTAGCGAGTAACACTACAAGTTTTCAGGGGCGCTCGCCGCACAGAGAGCGCCCCGGTCCAAAGAATTCATCTGATTGACAGCTTACCACAATGAGGTTAGTGTCACAAACAAATCCACCAAATTGTGGTTTACTTTTTATTTGAATAAAAAACTAGTTAATCCTCCCAAGGCTAATCCAACAACCAAAAAGAAGCTAATCACACTGCCTACAACCGACTTTTCATTGTGGCTGACTCGGCTTGGTGCTGCTATGAAAACAAGACTCGTCAGCCATCCATTGCTAATAGCAAACAGCAGGATAAGACCAAAGTACAACATGTCGCTATTCAAAAGAGGTGTACTGCTGTTGCTGCTGTCATGTAAATTGCAACTGAAAAACAAGGGAATGAACAATGTTCTGGCCAACGAGACACAGATCAATGCCTTGCTGGAATATACCTGGCAACATGCAAATATAGGTAACGTTCTACCGACCCAATCGCCAATATTGAATAGCAAAAAGTGAAGCGAGATAAATGTCGCTGCATCTATGTTGCTGACAGATCGAACAAGCACTGTAATCGACGGGAATAGAGCAAGTGTGATGATGTAGATGTAGACGATGGTAAAAATGTAGCCAGTTGATTTTTTGGTAATGATATCTTGCATTACATGCTTGCTTGAACCTGTAGTTGTGTTTGTTGGTGATGCTGTGTCGTCCATTGTCATGGTCATCGGGATTGTGTCTAATGTGGAGGCAGTGTGGCGAATTAAACGTAGATAGGTTGGCTGCCGTCTTAATGCAAAGCGCCCCATGATTGCTATTAGTGTTACCAACAATGCGGATATAAAGTAGTAAAATGTAGCTATTGCATCTAATTGCTGCCTTTTGAAGAGTAGTGTGGTCAAGAGAGAAAAGAGAGCAACAGAAACACCTGCAATGCCTAATAAAAGTACCTTTGATTCAGTCTCGATCTAAGGATGTGCATATCCCTCATACCTTGCCCACTATATATATATATATATACAAAACCGTTAGGTGGGTGCCTTTTTAACTTTCCTAATCACATTTACCTCATGACAGCTTGCATATACTTTGGTAAGAGTTGACTTGTTTCCGCAAGCACCGTTAATTGGATCATGCTGGTCGTCAAACCAGTAATTACCATGAATGCAATCGTAGTCCAGAAATAAGAGACAGCGGCTGCTTCTTTTGGATCTGTCAAGGAAGACAGAGCAAAGAATGAAAAGATAAGCAGGTTGATTGATAATGGCACAACGACATCGATATTCAAGGTATCCTAGAACCTAGACGTCAATCGAAAGCTCATTGCCATGACGCTCAGCATACCTTCTTTTGACGTATCCACAGCAACACAGCCAAGGAAACTAAGTTTGAGCAATTGAAGTATGCCGAGAAATAGTTCTGAAAGCTGTCTTGATAAGGAGATCCAGCAAAACGAGTGGAAAAGTAATCTGAAGCAGTGATAAAGACTTGCTATGCGTGTTAGACTGAGGCGATTTTCCATACAGAATAGTTGATAGTATACCGTTCCATGGTAGTAGCATAGCGATGCCATATGTAAAGTATATCTATAGTATTCGTCCATCAGATTTTCACGACTATAATGTGATGTGGTAGCATACCCAATATACAACTAGCGGAAACTGCTGATTTGTGTGCCGAGCATCTGTTGTGTCATCTTGCTCCTCTGGTGCTAGCAGGTTTTCGCGCTGCGTATTGTCATTCGTTGGTATATACGAAGTAGAAGAAAAAAAGGTCGGTTTCCACTTTTTAAACATTGGATGCTAAAAAAGTGCTCGTTTGGAACAGTGTGTGCCCCTCTCTGCCAGGAATTAATTTTGGTCTCAACAAGTTTCTATTCGTGGAATGCATCACTGATCGCATTTTGAAAGATAGATGCAGTTATAGCACACCGTGAAAACACAGTTGCTTGAATCCTCCAATTCACTATAACAGGCACACAATAAGGAATGGCTTTAGGAAATTTAGAAAGCTTTGCTTAGTTAACCATGGCGAGGCTATCCTCTCGAGTCTACAAGGAAATCTCTTACAAACTCGACCATTTGGCTCTGTTTTGTGCGCATGAAACGATCACCATCTGAAAAAACTGTCCTTCATAATATTCAGAGTGTATTGTCTCTTGATGCACAAACCGTTAGCAAAAGGGTGGTTGTTTTGCTATATGAATATCACGTAACGACACTGTAGTATTATAAAGCTCTGGAGTTGCTAGATGTCCATTATAATCACGCCGTACAGTAATTCTTTGATAGATGCCAATGTACACTGAAATCTTGCATTTTAGCTTTACTCTATCAGATGAGAACCTTCCAAAGCAGCTCATGACTGCATACCTGGATTTGATGAGATGCTCCACATTAGTATCAATGGGAACAGCTCATATATGGATAGACAGAATACTTACATTGCCTTTTATTTCTCAGAGATACGCAAAACACAGCGAAAAGTAGGTGCGTTTGGGCCGTGTTTTCTCGTGTCAAACGCCATTTTAAACTTCCAGAATAGCACCAAACTATCACTCCTGCTTAGCAGCTACTTTCTGACACCTTTGCTCAATTTTTTGGAATCGTCGAAAATCGACTCCAAAACCATGAGGGATACCTCATGATTTTCATTGAAAATCAAACGATCGCGATTTTGACCCCAAAAATGAAGACTTTTATTATAGCATTTATTAAATCAAAATGTTTGCATCGGTCCAAAGCAACCCCTGAAACTTTGTTTATGAGACCTTTATCAGTAAAATATTGACATTTTCGCCAAAATAGGCATTTCAAATTTTCAAAAATTGCTCAAAAAGCTTTTTCATAACACCTTATTTATTTAGAACCATTAGATGCGCCTTTAAAAGTGCTTCAAGGAAGCTTAATAGATGACGGGAGTGTCATCACAGTTTATATAGTCGAATTTTGCAAAACAGGTCGAATCATGTTCAAAAAGTTTGAAAACGAACAAATCACGACAAAAGTGTTGTCGTGTAACACCATATCAATGGTATAAAGATCCAAGCATCCACATCAATAAACGTCAGTCTTTCTTCTTCCTACATATTATAGTGGTCCCTTTATTCCTGAACAATACATGGTGAGGCTCCCTAACTGAATTCTCGAACCCGGAAACCACTAGATATATCAAAGGCTCACACTCGACTACACCAAATCACACATATCGCAAGATCACACATATCGCAAGATCACAAAACATCGCTCCAGCACACAGCTGCAATCACCTACTCGCAAACAGGCCCGAACAACAGAACCAAAAAACTACTTCACGCAGCAAGTAAAATTTATCGCATCCCTTCGAAAGGTTTACACCACAACAAACAGTACCTCGTCTATCACATCATCTTATCACACCACCCCACAGTCCGTTAACATGGCCGATTCCAACACCAAGGAGTTCATCCAATACATGAACCTTGAAAAGGTCAAGTCTATTGACATGCCACGGTATGAATTGCATTCTAGCTTACGTACCTACATCAAAGAATTTGAATTACAGGCAAATTTCGTAGGCATTGAAAACATGGATATCTGTACCGTCCAACTAGGTCGCTTCATGCCTCCCGTCATCAAAAACTGGTTACCTACCTTACCTTCCTCAGTCAGACAAAACTGGGCCAACGTAACTGAACAAATGCTGTTACAATTTGGTCGTCCTGCCGACGAGGAATATCGAGAGTTCAAGTCCAATTTGAAGCGATGTCAACAACCCAAGCAGGAGTCCATCAAACTACATAGTGCTAAATGGAAACATTTGCTAAGTCTGCTGCCGGATAATCATATCTCGGATGCTCATCAAATATCTTTATTTACTCAATCGCTACACGACAGAGGATTACGTGCTACATTAACAGCGTATGTAGAACTCGCTAAGGTCACAACGGTGCAAGAAGTTATCACGAAGGCCATCGATTTTGAACACAAGGCTAGGCTCAATGATAATACTGATGAACAAGCACACTTATCGGGATCCCACACTCAATCCACGATGGATGACCCAATGGAAGTTGATTATGTTAATAGCTCAAACTCGTACAAAGACAAAAGTACTAAAAGACCATTCAGAAATAGCAAAAAGTCATTCAATTCCAAACCTCGTTCACGATTTCCTCCGGATCCTGTACCTCGATTATACAACAAACAAGGACATCCTGTCTGCGGTCACTGCTTCGGCGAACATCGAAATTACGAATGTCCCACACAGGCATCCTCTGTGCATCAGACAGACACTATTGAACACCCAGAGGATGACTCAGGATTAATGGAATTGGGGTCCCCGGTTCCTCTTAATCACATTCGTGCTACTTCCATGCATGCTATTCGAACCACTCAACATGACAGTTTCACTCCCACAACTAAAATCGTCATTGGAGATCACACTATTCATGCATTATGGGACACAGGTTCTGCTATCACTGCCATGGATTATGACACATGCGTTACACTGCAGTTGACAATAGACAACAATCAGATCATCAGTTACACAGACGTGAACAATCGTACAGCACAAACGATGGGTATTACTAAATTGAATCTTTTTGGTTACGAAACGAAATTTCATGTTATACGCGGTTTGGCTCGTCAGGCTATCATCGGCTGGGATTTCATGTGCAGATTTCAGGTCAATATGAATACTAAACTCAAAATGTTCACACTACAAACTGACAATCATCTTATAAACTTACATTACGAGACCACAGCTACGAGGCGTTGTAACATCCAATTAACCGATTCCCAAGATGCTCGGATACAAGATGTATTACAAGAGTTCAAAGAATTATTACGCAAAGACTCGGACAAGCCCTCAGTTACTACCAAAATGGAATTCACCATCG